>NW_005054379.1:694555-705839 GCF_000277835.1 Geospiza fortis | reverse complement strand
CGAGCGGGCACTCCTGCGGCAGCCCCGAGATCTCCTGGACGCTCCCGGACACAAGCCACGTCAGCCAGGAGGATCTGACAAGGTAAGGGAGCCCCTCGCCGCTCTGGAGCTCCAGGAGTGGGGTATTCGGCTGTACGTGACCGTCTTATGAGATTCAGTCAAGCGACACGTCTAAAGTACAGGAAGAGTGTTCCTCAGTATTCTTCTGGATCTTCAGATTCTCTGAGCATCCTTTATAATAAAGTGATAGATCTCTTGCAGTTTTAATGATGGATTGAACTATCCGAGCTATATCATCCTGTATTGTTAAAGCAGGCCTGTATGGGTGTTATTTCACAGCTTGGATCTGTAAGGAAGGACTGCCACAGAGAAGGGCAGAACAGCAGGTTCTCTCTACACGAGTTCCTTTCTGCTGTTCGTTCAGGTTCCTGAAGGGCTCATTTAGTTATGAAAGAGGTTCACAAAAAACGTTTCTGACTGTGACAGGGCTTGGCTTGTGCTGCACAAAATGTGGGAACATGCAATCTCACAAAAAGCTTTGGCTTTTTAAATTTAAACACCTCAAGTGCTTTAATTTTCAAGTGCCATTTTGGCCAAGGGAGCATTTGATGTCTTGCTTGTATGCACAAAAGTCAGCAATTCTTGTGTTCTCTGTGTGGGGTGAGCATATGGTAGGCCACTGGCAGTGAGAGTACAAAGTTCACTTTGTAACTAGACTCAAGAATTAGAAGTGTGGGAGCTTTTTTTGGTTAACATTCCTTCTGTTTGAAATAAATCAAACCCAAAGTTTGTTTGAGGGTTTTTTTTTTTCTCTACACACCTGCCAAAATAAAATTGTCTGCTTTCTGAATGGTTACTGCTAATGGTGTAAGTTTGTTCTTTCTTAACATTCTTTTTCTATTTGCTTTCCCTTGCCATGCTGTGGGCAGCCAGGTGGGAGATGTACTTCTCTATTATTGTTACTGTGAGGTGAGGGATCCAGAGAAGCTCTGTGCTTGGCAAAAGGCCTTGTGTCAGCATCTACATCTCACTGGCAAGGTAAGGTTTGAAGCAATGGTTCTGTTCTTAAGGAAAAACCCCCACATCTTTATTTAGTGCAGGATGATGGGTTATGTGGAGAACCAGCTGTGTTTTGCACCACAAAGTGCTAGTCTCTTATGGTCCCATTAAGAGAGGCACTCAGAGTTGGTAAGATATCTTTTAGAATTCTATTTAAGAGCTATCACAACAAAGAAAAAGAAATACAGATAATCTTAAATCCCTTTTGATGCAGGGAACCGTGGGCTGTCTGGCATTGAGTGAACCTGACAAGCAGCGCACCATGCAGACCCTGTCCTTACAAGGGTTACCCCATTTCCATCAGTTTTACACATGGAAACAGGAAAATGAGTCTTTTTATCACTACTGCCATCAACCAGAAAGGATATTCACTTGAGAAATTCGCATTTTTCTGTAAAGATGCATTTTCAATACAGGCAAGGCAATGGAAGTGGTTTTATCACTGGTGTCAGCAGGGAGCTGCATGCAGGTGTCTCAGCTGGCATTAGTAGAGTGGATGTTTTCTGGGGCTGGAGGGCATGTGCAGCACAACACAAAGCAGCTGGATGGATAGCATGTGTCTGGGCCTGCTCCGCTCACTGGCCACCTGCATCCTGCCTCCTCAGTGCACAGTGGGCTCCCAGACAGAGTGGCTACACCGAGCTGTAAACCATACTGTCAGGAATTAGGCGAGAGCAGCCAGCACCTTAGACCACACCATAAGGTAGCAGTTCTCTTTCCTGCACAGTCTGTTCTCTTCATTCCTGGCAGGCTAGACCAACAACATGAGTTGCTTGTGTAGCTGGCCTGAGGATGCTGGGGGAGAAGGTGAATTTTAGCCTCACAAAGCTGATGTTCCTAGGATATCTGTGGGGAGAAGGAGGGCAATGTGGAGCAGGAGGCTCCTTTTATCAGTGATTTGTCTTCCTAAGTAGCTTCTTGCTCTCTGCTAGTGGTGCATCAGCACAGGTCTGGGGGTGAAGTGTCGTCATGGATTCACTTCTTTTTCTGCTCAGCTGTCTTGCCTGGTAGTTGGTGTTTTGCTCAAGTTACCTTTCTTTTTTTTTCCATTTCGTCTCCAAGACAGGTACAGCATTTACCTTCCCAATCAGTTGTTTTTGTCCTTGCTTCTTATATTCAGTCTTTCCCCCTTCCCCCCACCCCCAATTCAGAGCTTTTGTTCATTTGTTAGTGCTGGAGATAAAATGACTCATCCCGAAATTTAATATTAGATACAATGTTATGCATATTCACATTTTCTTTTTTAGCTGTGTGAGTCATGCAGCACAAGCCTATTGTTCTTTCTGAGGCAACTTTCAGTGGGAATTCTAATGCTGACTGCAGGATTTGCAGACAGCAGTTTCTCTGTTTAGACAGCATTTCTCTGTTTATTGAGTGGACTTCCCTGACTCTCCTGATGTGATTCTTTTAAAATGGCTGAGAAGTGATTACTGGATTGTTGTGGGTTTTTCTCCTGTTTATTGTCTTTATGTTCAACTTCAGTCTAACCATATTGTCCTTCCTTATTCAGTAGTCTCTTTCCTGAACATGCTCCTGTGCCTGCCCTTTGTCACCCAGTCATATTTTGCTGATTTCATTGTGATCTCTTTTGCTGTAACTAAGGTTCAGCCCCAGCTTCTCCTCTTGCCTCCTAGGTACGAGTTGCTTCAGAAGGAATTAATGGGACAGTTGGTGGAAGCAAAGTAGCTACCAGTCTCTACATTAAAGTTATGCTTTCCCAGCCTCTGTTCAAAAACATTTTGTGTCAAGAGGATTTCAAGGTATGAAAAAATAATTTTTACATAGACATTGTTAATGCAGGTAATTTAATTTTCAAGAAATAAGTAGATTCCTTCTTGACAGTATTACTTCTGCCATAGCAGCTGTGCTCCCCCACCGCTTACCTGAGTAGGTGGATCTTAACCATAATCTGCACTGGCTTTTACCAGAATTGGGAGTTTCCATGGGCAGTGTTAGCAGCTGCTACAAGCTTTGGCAGCTCTGGGTGCAGCTGCAAAGCCCCCCAGTACAGGTGAGTGAGGAAGTGTGCCTAAGCCCCACCATTCTGCAAACAAGCATTTACTCCAGACTGAGCAGGCATCACGACATACACTTAGCCTAGCAAAGTGTTTGCACACTGTCCTCTTCACCCTGCTTTGACTGGAAGCAGTACTACTGGCTTAGGTTCATGCAGGTTTTGGTGTCCATATAGGTGCACTGTCAGTTCCATGGATTGGGTATCTTCCAGAGAAAACACACAGGGACTGTCAAGAGGTTTCTTCCTACTCCACTTAGTGCCTGGCTGGAGCATATGTACTGATTGCTGTCCTCAGATGATGAGTGGCTGGTGCACTGTATGGCATTTTGGTAGGCTTTGGCTGCCAACCACTGTAGGTTCTGGTTTCTCTGCAAGGAAGGAAAGCTGCTGCTTAAGCAGCAGCTTTTCTCCACACAATTTTATTTGCAGGGTGTGCTATTAATTTTTCATAAGCAAGTAGATCAAAGGAGTTAGTGAAATTTGCAAAACTCAAATTCCATGCTGAGCTGCAGTGATGATTCAGTCTCAGCCTTAAAAGTGTCTGTTATGCTTGGCTGCATTTCAAGAGGAGTTGTGTTAGTTACAGTCATATGTAGATACAAAAAAAAAAAAACAGGGATGGAATTTTACCCAGACCTTGGCAAAACCTTCAACCTTGCATGATCTCTCTGGGCATCAGTGTTCATCCATTAGTGGAATACACTGTTTGCTGTCTCACAGTTCCTCCTGAATGTTGTATGCCCAAGTGAGTAAGGTTTTCAGGTTGCTGTGCCATGAAGACATGGGATAGAGGAGTGACAACCGTGCTTGGGGCTATAAACATACCCAGTGGCCACTACAGTTCCTGCAGGTTGATTTCTGTAATAGTTGGAACACTGCTGCACAGCTGCACTTTTCCTTGAGTGTTTATTTACTTGATGATGCCTAAGCCATGCTTGAGGCTCAGCCCTGCAGAAATTCTCACTCCCTGTAGCCTGCAATGGGGGTGCCTACCAATAAAGGGCATACCAGGACTTCTGAAGGGGAAATCCCATGCTTGAGTTTGAGGAGAGAGGGAGGTGCCAGCCTCTACTGTTAACAAATCCTGTGCCTGGCTGACTTCCCATGCATCTCCATCAAATGTGTGAACACTGCAGCTCCCATCACATACAGCATGACTGCAGGCACAGCTGTGCTTGTGTCCTCTGCCAGAGGGATGAAGAGAACTGCAGGGGCCTGCATGTGGCAACAGGATCCGTTACTGGACGACACTGTTTAATATTCCTGCCAGGATCAGCATGTTTTTGTAGGGGCCTCAACTTTCTCAATAAGTGCTCTCTCACAATAAGTGCTAGTAACATGCTGCTGACTAAGATTTGGTCTACATCCCTGCACTTCCAACCAAATGCTGTCTGTCTCATTTGCAGTCATTCGACCTAAGACACCTGTCTTCCAGGTGATGTTAGTGGTCCACTGCCTAAACTTCAGGATTTAGAGTGTGGATTTCAGCAGAAAAGAAGACACTTCTTTCCCTCAGCCACAAAGATATTTTCATATTCTAATGATCTGTAGAATTAAAGTGAGTGGGTAATTTTAATTTTGATACCTGGAAAATTTTGGTGAATTGTTTTTTTATGTTTGATTTCCTAGAGCAGTGCAGGAGGAGCTCACTGTTTCCCAGACCTTCGAGTTGGAGTATTCAAAGAAATTGTACCTATGGGCATTGATCCAAAGATAGTGTCTTATAAGGAAACCGGTAAGTTTATGTAATAAAAAAAAAAAAAAGAAAAAGAAAAAAAGCCTCTCACCCAAGTGAGAGATGAGTGAAGAGTAAAATCCTTCATCAAAAATACTTCCCTTTGCACATTCACCAGGACACAGGAGAGGTAGATACAGGAATTGATATATTACTGTTAGTCAAAAGCTACTGGTGCAGAGAATTTGCTGGCCTAGATTTTGGCTAGCCAAGTGTATAGCTGCCTCAGAAGACCTCAGAATTAACTTCAGGTTTTGTGGGAGAGTTCAGATGACATGGAGCAGTAGGGACTGCTGACTTGGCTTCACTGGTTTTGGTGCCAACAGTCATGCTCCTGCCTTTTGGACTAAGCAGATCCAAGTTCTGCATGAACTCCATCTGGCTGCATTTGCTTTGTGCTAACTGTAGCTGCTTAGTGTGGATTACGCCTGATAAGGTGTTCCTGGCTGTGGATTTGCTTTAAGGATGCTTACATAGGTGGTGAGCCAGGAGCACAGCAAATAGCAATTAACAGAGCAGCTTTGGGCTTTTTTTTTTTCCACCAAGAGGTTTTGTTGGTGCCAAACTTCTACAGCATCTTTTTGTGGATTTGGAAGAGGATTATTTTTTGTTCCCATTGTTTGGTAGTTTGTGGGCTGTATGTTTGGCTATATCTTTCCTTTTTTGCCCTTTTCCCTCCTCTTTTGCAGCATTTTATGGAGATGGTTCCTATTACTCTGGCAGGTTGCTTGTAGGGGTGTTTCTTTAATAAGGTAAAGGATTTTGCTGGTTGAGCTTTTTAGTTTTTCAGTAGATTAAGAGTCCTAAGCCCTGAAAATTGAAAAAGTTCAGAAAATTGAGCCAATTATGTAAATTGAAGTTGTACTGAAAGTAATACATGTTTATGGAAATTTTCTATTGTTATCAAGAAGAGTTTATTAAAAATTGCATTTCTGCACCTCCAAATGTAATGACATATGAACAAAGAGAAGTGGCACATGTCACTCCCTCTTCTACAGCTGTAAGAAGAGTAGCCAGGGGGATGACAGAACAAAAGATCATAGAGATAAGTAGCTGTCTGCTGCTTCTTCCGTTGTATGGAACAACAGAAGAACTTTCATTTGCCAGTAGAAAGCCAAACATGGATAAACTTGGCTGATTGAGTTGGGGTGAGAAGTCTGTGAATAATCACAAAAAGGTTTTGTTTGGAAATATGAGGAGAATCTGGATCGGTGATCTCATTTGTGACATTCTTTTGTAGCTCTGCTTCTCACTTCTCTTCCCCCCTCTTTTTTTTTCCTTTTTTTTTTTTTTTTTGTTTTGTTTTGTTTTGTTTTGTTTTGTTTTGTTAAAGGAATCCATTTATCCCCTCAGGAATTTCATAGAGAAGTAGAACAGTATTTGTCTCAGGCCACTCAAGGACAAAGTGATACCATCTTGCTGGACTGTAGGAACTTCTATGAAAGTAAAATAGTAAGTGCTGCTTGCCTGCTTCTTTACAGGTGCTGGAGTGAAGTATTTACGATTGTGAGGGTGTAACCTTTCTGTAGAAGAGATTACATACTCCAGCTTGACTGTAATGTGTACAGAGTGCAGTTTAGTAATGAATATTAGATAAAAGCAGTAGAGGACCTGCCCAGCAACTCAGAATGGAGCCTGCCTGGCCAAGTGCTTATACAGTGTGGGGCAGAAAGAAAGCAAAGAGGTCCATACAACATGAGCATGAATGTTTGAAGTAGCATAATTTGTAGGGATGTATTTTAGCAATTTTTGTCTTGTTCCATCTGTCAGAAAGAAAGGGACATCCTGCTGTCACAGCCACCACCCCTCATGCACTGTTGTGGTTTGTTCTCTCTCTGATAGTTTGGCTTAGCTCTCTCTTCTTTCCATGAGGAGACTTTCTGTGTCCAGAATCCTCCTACAGATTTTAACATATGTTTTGATGCATAAATGCAGCTGAGGAGCTGTCTAAAGCAGCTGCAGTGAGCTGAATATTCCAGCCCAAAGGTTTGTTACTTTCTCTGGTTTGAGGCACAGACCTTACCAGTGCTTGTAACCAGTTGCGTGGCCATCTGTTGTAATTGCAGGGGCATTTCCAGGGCTGTCTGGCTCCAGATATCAGGAAGTTCAGCTATTTTCCAAGCTACGTAGATGAAAACCTGGAGCTTTTTAAGGACAAGCGTGTCCTAATGTACTGCACAGGAGGGATTCGCTGTGAAAGAGGCTCTGCTTACCTCAGGAGCAAGGTAAGATGTCATTCTGAGGGCACAGGTGTTGGGGAGTTGGGGCTGCTTTAAGGGCACCTGTCTTTTGTCTTGCTGGTGAATTCTTACTGTGCACAAACTGCAGACTGCTCAGGTGGGAGATAAATGCCTCTGACATGTGCTTGTCTCATGCTGTCAGTCAAGGACCTGGATAGTTGAGTGAGGCTCAGTATGGCCTGTGTGGACTAGTGTCACAGCAGTGAAAATAATTATATAACCCATTGCCTGAGAAGAGATATTTGTAGGATTGTTTTAGGAGGGTTTGAAAATACTCTGCAGTGTTTCCACCGACTGTCTAGGTTATGCTCTGTAGTCATGACTCCACAGCTTGAGCATCTCACAATGGGGAAAATTAGCCAGTCAGTGCTTTTCCCAGAACTAAATCCAGCACAGTGCATTGTTCTAATTGTGTTCTAAAATTTCCATCCCACTCTTCTGGATCCTTCTCTCAAGGATCAAGGGAACAGAACACAAAGGTTCTCCAGAGATTTAAACCTTAGGGTTCTTTTTTTCCACTGCATCAGTGTGAACCCTGTGAAATTCTGCTTCTGTTAACTGCTAACTAAATAAATACTGAATAACAAGCAGCAGTTCATGGAGATTGAAAAGCATTTGATCTGTGATACAGCAGACCTTCCTCAAGTGAGGAGGCTACCAGCTTCTTGTGAGTGTAACATTACATGAAGAGTTGGGTTCATTCCAACAAGCCAGCATTGTGGAGCTGCCCAATACTCCCTGGTGGCACTGCCTAGAGCTGTGGCTGCACATGGTGCCATCTGATGGTCACTGAGAGGCTGCTGCTTCTCACTGACCCTTGGCATTTACAGCATTTGCTTTGGGAACTCTGGCACACCACCACTGCTGTGGTCTCCTTCAGTTTTTCTGCTAATATGCTTTAAACAGGCAGTGTGCAGAGAGGTTTACCAGCTAAAAGGTGGAATTCACAAGTACCTAGAAGAGTTTCCAGATGGATTCTACAGGGGGAAGCTGTTTGTATTTGATGATCGTTACGCCATTTGTTCCAATGAAGATATCATCTCAGGTAGGACTAGATAATGTAAGTGCAGAAGGCTGGGAAGCTATTGCAATCATTTCCAGAGGTGTGCAGGATAGGGGCAGGCAAACTGGCCTGTGTAGTTCTTCCTCATACTTGGTTTGATCTCGTAGTGCTGTCACTTCTTGTGATGACTGTCAACACTAGATGTAAACATGTACACGTGCTTTACATGTGCTTTAACATGTAAAACAGAAATGAGAGGAAAAGAGGTCACTAACAAGAGTTCACTAAAACTGGAGCAGTAGAAGGAAGTATCCCCTGCAGAGCAGCTCTGTTATGAGCCATCTGCACCTATGGAGACATATATCCAGCACATTGTTACCACCTGGTTGCCCACAGTGCTGAGTAGACTGTGGTTGGCCAAGTGACCCAAGTCTTAAATAATTCTGCTACCAGCAATCCTCTGCTCCAGCAGTCTCACAGAATATCAAAAAAGACTTCCAGGTATTGGGAGAATAGTAACACCTATGCTCTATAGCAATTTGTTATTTTCATCTTAAGGAAATTATATATCCCATGGAATTTCAGTGGCCTCTAGTTGAAGTTGTTGAAAACATTGCCTGATCTTCTGGCTGGGATTGCTCTTCAATTACTGCAAATTAAGTAATCTCTTACTTTGCTATCAGTTGTCAGATACAAGTAGCTGGAATTTGGCTCCAGCCCTTTCTTAAGGAAGCAGTGCTGGCTTTTTTTTTTGAGTTGGTAACTTTTCAAGCATAACCTCCCATTCCTCCTCTGCATTTACTCTATACATCTTGAAGGGGCCTGACTTGGTAGGGAAACAGAACATACTCTGGATACATCACAGCCATCCCTACGGAAGTTTCAGGGGGAAATGCTGTGATATGCACCTTCTTGGTACAGCTAAAACTGGGCTGTAGCTTTCAGTTAAAGAGTTAAAACCCATAATGTTCTGGAAGGACTCTACCAGGACTGCAAATGGCACCCTGTCTACACAAGCCATTGTTTGTAGATGGAAGGAAGTTCCATGGCATCCCCTTCCTCAGCAGGTGACATTCCTGCATACTGGCTTAGTTGCCACCTGCATGTCTTTCTTCTCTTGCCAGTAAGAATCTCTATATGTGTCTATTCAGAACTAGAGAAAGCACTAGTGAGCTACTCTCCTCTTTTCCAGAGGGAAAACTGTCTTAAGTATGTCAAAAAGGATGTTCTAAAATGAACTAGATTCTAGAAGATCAAGCTAAACAGGAATTAAAAACCTGCAAGACCATAGCCACGTAAATGAGAGCTGGCAGCCCCATGGTGCCTTGGCAAGCCCTCTGCAAGGGAGCAGCCTGAGCAGTATGGGTGTTAACTTTTTCTTTTCCTCCTCCCTCCAGCATGCAGATACTGTGGGGTGCTGTGGGACCAATATAAACTTTGTTCCAGTCAGCACTGCCGGCAGCTTGTCCTGACATGTCCAAGTTGTTGCAACAAAGGTCTTACAGCTTGCTGTCCTGTTTGTCAAGAGAAGGAGCTCAAGGTGACTTCAAGGGCTTCAGGACAGATGCTTAAGGAGGAATGTGAATGTACAAGGAGACGGCCAAGGGTACCCATTGAACATGTTTCACCAAGGATGCTGGACACAGGAAAAGATTAAGCTGTTTCATTGGTTAATCTGGCACGTGCTCATGTAAAGGGCTTCTGTAACCAGATCTCTATCTGTTAACCAGTTAGGTTTGGAAATTATGAAAATATGTCAGCTTGGAAAGTCTTGTTCATATGCTGCCTTTAAACATAGAATATGCCCTGAAAACCATCCATTACTTGCCTGTAAGTTACCAGAGTGCCCAATTCATCACCAGCACTACAGGATTCCTCTCTCTGGGTACAGTCTTGTAGTGTGGCCTTTACCATGGGGATTTTGGAGCAGAGTATCTGCAATGTGACAGAGCTGCTCACAGTTCAAAAGAAACTGAAGGAATTCAAGAACAATTCCATTTTTTTCTTCCTGCATGGAGATCAACCTGTCTGACCTCTCCAAGGATCATGCATCTGCTTCAGTAGCTTGTAGTAAGGTGTGCAAACAGCAGATTTATCAGTTTGGTGTGGGTATGTGACCAGATTAGATCCTGAAGATATAGTCCACATGCACGCCATTGACCTGCATCTCTTGCTTTATAGCAGTGAGAAGGAAGGCAGTGTTACCTGAAATTGCTTGCTTAACTCCTGTAAAACTGGCTGAAGGCAGCATAAGGAGCTGGAGCAAAGGCCCAGAGACACTGGTTGCCTAGCCATACTTGTGTGACCTGTAGGATGAACAGCAAACCTAATCTTCTTTCCAGTGCTCAGTCTCCCTGGGAACAGTTTTTTCTCCTCAGCTTGTCAGTGTATGAAATAGGCAGGGCTCAGCTCTGCTTGCACTAAAAAAACCTAACAGCTTGAAGCATGTTGAAACAAGCACACAAAGAGGGGAGCACAGAGACTGTCAAAATACCAGCGTCATGGCACTGGAAGTGATGCATGTCTGCATAAATGTCAGCAACAGGTATGAGAAGACTGCAAGGTCCTTTATCCAGGTTAAATAATTCAAGTTCTGGGAATCATTTGTGCTTTTTAAACATGAGTTGGGTTTTTTAAAAGCTGCAAGATGTTTATGCAATTTCCAGCACTTGTTGGTGGAGAAATTGTCTTTGAAGGGACCTACAGGAGATGAGCTTAAAATACTGCTCCACGTGCTGTATTGTGTGCCTGATGCTGTACAGAAAGGATTTATTAATAGCATGGAAGATGTGTCTTGACTGAAAAATGTCTTTGAAATTTACTGTCATTCTGGGAACTAAACAGTAAGTCATTTGGACATCAAAGTCACTAGGTTTGGGGTTTTTAACTGGCAAATGCTTTTAAAAGCAAGAAAATAGTTTCTTAGGTTTCTGCAGTTGCTTAATGACAGGGCTATGTTATTTTCATAGAGATTGTACCTTTCTCCCATGGTGCTATTAATTCAGCAAGGCCTCATTGTTGGCTTGACTAGCAAATAAAATACATGGGCATTGGATCCATTAAAGCCATGACAAATATTTCTTCTTGCTTCCAGTATTGTTACCATGAAATCAACGGTTGACCAGCTGTCCTCATAACAATTCCATTAACAAGGCAAAACCCTGGAGCTTAGGAGCTTTGGCAATCTTTCTAGGATAGTATTTAGTAGTAAATCTGTGAACAACCCATCC
>NW_005054379.1:693670-694509 GCF_000277835.1 Geospiza fortis | reverse complement strand
AGGAGTCTGAGCAGTGCCAATGTCTCCCTGCCTCCCCAGTCCCTGCTGGCTTGTTAAGATCTGTGGTTTTGAGGACTGGAGTATTTGTGAAGGAATATGCAAGCTCTACTTGCAGGTCTGGTCTAAAGCACTGATGGGGCGTGCCCCATGATCTTCCTGTGTTAGTCTAAAAAGAACACAATTTTGTGATTCAGTCTATCAGCAGGTCTGGAACACTGTAATCAATTTGTAATGCTGTTTCTGTATCACTTACCAGTACAGGATGGCAACAACTTTATTTTATCGGTAAATTTCTGAAGTGTCTATGATAAATAACTTTTAGTGCTTCCAATGTAATTCTTTAAGTGCTGCACAAATACACTTCACATACTATGTTGGAGGTGCTTAATTCTGTAGAGATAAACACTGAAACTAGCTAGTCTGCCACATGGTAGACCTGGTGCACGGTACAATTCTGAGAGCTCCTCGCAGCTGGAGATTCTACCTCAAAGGCAGAGGGGAGTCATGAGGCCTCTCCTGGTCCTTGCTGCACTAAGGTAAGGGAGGAGAAGGATTTGAGATACACAGATGGAGTCCCAAAAAGCCATGTTCTCTCTGCTGCAGGGAGCAGAGAAGGGGAGAGCAGAGAAGGGGATAAGAGACCGTTTTAGCCTGCTTCTTTCAAGTTAGCCCGTAAGGGGCTCTCTGTCCTGTTTTCTGGGTTTGTTTTGTCAGATTAATACAAATAAGGACTTGCCATGTGAAAAGCTGTGTGGTGGCATCCAGTGGTAATGCCTGAGAGAAGGCACATGTGCTCCAGGAGAAGGCACATGTGCTGCAGGAGAGGGAAGAGTTTTCAG
>NW_005054379.1:680581-693646 GCF_000277835.1 Geospiza fortis | reverse complement strand
CAGATGGCTTTTCCTCCCTTTTCCCAGGGAGCTGCTGAGCCAGATTTGCAAACAGGGATACATTTGCTCCTAAGTATCACCATTTTGTAGCTCCATTGCTGCACAGCTTACAGCTTTTCACCACACAGCCTGATGCCTCAGCACTGCCTGTCTCTGCTGCACCACCCTCAGCTGTCAGATGCATCCTGCAGCAAAACAGATCTGTGAGGATCAGCCAGGGAACATGGGATGATCCTGACAGCTTTATAGACGTTTGGGCTGCAAGGTTAATGTGGATGCTGCTACAGTGAAACACAGAACAAAGTTATCTTTTTTTTTTGTTCAGGGCTGTAGCAGTATCCATGTAGTAGTGCTCCCTGGTCTGCAGATGAATCTCCTTGCATGTCTGTGCTTCTTAGTACCACCAGGGCTTTCCAGGATAAGATTCATTTACCTTCTGAAACCAAGGGAAGAGCTGAGCCTGTGTCATGCAAATCCAATAGATGGCTGTGCTCAAAGTGTGTGGCTCTAATTTGATGATTCAGTTGGTCATTTCAAAGTCTTCACAGTGCACATAGAAGGAAGTACTTTTTTAAGTCTGCCAGTTTTTTTCATTTTAATGTGTTTTCAAGTATTTTTATTCCACATTCATTTTCTGATACAGAACTTGCACAGTGGAGGAAACAAGCTATGGTGAAGTGTTTTATATGACACCACGGGCACATTTATTAAGATTTGGAGAGCAACAAGTATGTTTCCCACATTGCTGAACAGTGTTCCTCTGCTTCTCTGGTCAGAGCTAAATCATCAGCGGTGTTTGTGCAAAAGCTCTGGAGAAATCTCTGGGACTTCTGCCAGAACGTATGTAAAAGGCTGAAAAACTTCATTCTCTAACAGACACTTAAAGGCAGATTTGTAGCAAGAGAGAGCATTTTCTAGGATGTGTCATCTGCCCAAGATTAAGGTTTCAGTACAGCAATGCTTCTTCCATGGAGACTTCTTACTGAGCAGGATCCCACCCACGTTTACAGTGGGAGTTTTGGATGTGCTGGGTCCCGTCTACTGCAGGTCTGGGAGATCCACAAGCCTGGAGAATTCCTCCCAGGCTGAATGATGAGTGTACGCTGACAAAAAGCTGCGAGATCATATGTAGTGTAAGTTCAGATTTGGGGTATTTCACTTCACAGTTTTTTTAGGGCACAACATTTATTCTTGCATTTATGTGGACATAAGGGACAGCAGTAAGAGAAATAATTCCTAGCAGAACAAAATTTAGTTCATGAACATGGTCATCTAGACAAAACAGCAAAGGGAGAGAATGTGACCTGTCTGCAGGGAGTATCTGGACAAACACTTTTAACACTAGGAAACTGAAAGGAGTGGGGAATAGAAGAGAAGGTTCTCATTCGCCGATTAGTTTGGCCATCTCTGGAGGTTAGGGTTTGCATCACACCTCTAAGAATGACTGTTTTCTTCACACGTGCATGGGATTGAAGGATATTCACCCATCTAAACCACTTGATTTTTGAGACTCTGTTTTATATTTGGTGGCCTTAAATTCCATTTAATCGGGGGTGGAGATCAGCTTTTTTGTAAGAAACACTGGGATGCATTTGGCACAGCATCTCAAATGATTCAGCAAATGTTGGCAAAAAATTGTAACTCACAATTTTTGAAATTAGCCATGTCTCCAGATGTTAGAAGTGGTTGTTAAACTAGTTATTCCTCTGTAGTTACTTGAGATCAACTTTGAAAAATAAAATAAAATAAAGTATTTTTTTAATACTTCTACAATTTGTGTGAAACAATTTTATCTTTCATTCATGCATACCACATCCTAACTATGAAACACCGTGCAGGAATTTTATAGAAAAATTAATCCCCTTTAACACTGGATTGTACTCTAAACTGAGGTTGCATAACATTGACAAGTTGGCTTGAATAGTTTCCAACTCTACAGAAAACATTCACAGTCCTACTGGATAAAATCTTCATAAAAACTACAGCTACTATTTCATTTCAACTGTTAGTGCATAAAACAGAACAGAGGCACCACAAATACTCTGTCAAGGCACTTATTGCCTTTAGATTTCCACAGTGTAGCACAGATCACTGGGAATGACCTCCATAGCCAGGAACTACACTCCAGTTCTGCACTTGGGAAAAATAGGCCCATTCACCTCTGCAAGTCTTCTCTTCCTCACTGAAAAAGAAGAGAAAGAGGAGTCAGTCATGGCAGCGGGATAATGTGGATGGCAGGCTTGCCCTAACAGCCGTAGAAAGGAGCTAGCTGAAAGATGTACTTTCTGCCAGGAAAGAAACAGGATAGCACCAGCTTCTGAATTCCTGCCTTGTCCAGCAGGCACAGCCTTACACAGTAAAATCAAGGAAGATGAGGTTTTTCTTCCTATGCATTTTTAAGGCCAGCAGCTACTTTCAGCCTTACCTCCCTTATTTTGTAGTTAATTATATTCCACAGTTTGTCTTTGTAATTGGACTTTAGCCAGTTCATCATCTGACTGATGGAAAGCAGGAAACAGATGTCACAGTTTTTCCTTTGCTGTTTTTTCAAATTAAAAATCTGCCTTTTCAATAAAAAAAAATATTTTAAAATCTCTTCTTATCCTAAGCCATTGGGCTCCAGTCCTTTGATTATGGTTAACATAGCCAGAACAGTCTCATATCTAGTCTTAAAAGTTGATTTATACCTCTTGACACCTATGCTTATGACTCTCCAAGAAAGGTGTGGGAAAAAACCCCAGAACATAAAGAGGATGCAGAAGTTAGCTGATGAAGATGAACATAAAAGCCTTCACAGTCGGTTCACACAGAGCATATTGGGAACAGAAGGTATGAGACCAAAACCATGTTCTGGCAGCATCACTTGATAGGCAAGAACACTGGAGTGGAGCAGAAGCAGAGAGCTATTGCTGACAGGGAGGAAGATAAAGGGTTTTTTTACTTATACATTGTCCAGGTGCACAGCTGAGATGCTACTGCCAGAGACCATCAGACTGATGAATACGAGCTGCAAACAAGAACCAAATCAGACAAAAAATGCAGATCTTAGTGTCCAAGGAGGTAAAATACACAAGTCTTACACGGAAAACAAGTTGTGAATTCGTCCTCTTAACAGCAGGAACAATCAAAATACGAGATTGTAAATCTTCGAGCTGATTATTTTGCATGCCAGGTGCTGCAGAGTCATTAAAAATCATGCTCTGTTCCAAAGGACAGAAAATAGCAAGCCTTTCCCAGTGCAGTGCTCAAGTGACCAGGTACTGAGTATTTTGTGTGATCCTTGAAGAACTGGCACATAGCTTGGCTGTGCTTCTTAGGAGCAGAGTACTGGCTGAAGCAAGATTGATTTTTTCCATTTGTTTTTAAAACACAACAGGTTTATCATCTGCCTGATATGACAGCTGCTGTGTACAGCATAGTGGGTGTGTTAGCTGCATTCAGCACTGCTGGCGTGATTTCCAGTGCTCTACAGCAGTCTGTAGCCAAGCAATGGGAAGGCTCTGCCACGTGCTTTGGCTGAAATGGCAGTTTGCAGACTTGCCCACATTTTGCTTCACAAGCACGTCTAATCACTTCATGGAGGGTACACAGATAACTCAAAGCAATGTGGCTTCTCACATGTTCCGAGAAGCAGTTCCAGTTTGTTTTGCTGAGGGGGATGGGCCAAACTTTAACTGCTGTCAAAGTTCAACTCTACTATTTTTCATCTCCTTGTTAAAGTGGGAATGAAGCTGGAGGAAGACAAGCAGTTGGCGGGAATCACAAATGCTAGAAGCTCATAGCCCATGTGCCACATGCTGTATCACAAGTTCTACTGAACCACATCAGCAGCTCTTGCTCTTTCCCAACAATACCTGCTGTAACTGCAAAAAACACTGCCTGGCTGACAGCAGCTGCAGAAAGAAACCAGCTGGTGAAGGCTGCCCTCCTCCTTGAGGGGCAAAGCACCATCAGGCCCTTCAAGAGGCACATTCTAATTGTTATGCATCTTTAACATGAGCAGTTCTGCCCTAATCCCGCCAGGAATTGCCCACAGGACCCTCCCATGCTTCCCAGCTTTCGGCCAGCCTGACTCACCCAGGTCGTTGTTACTCATCATGGCATTGGAGGCGCGAAGCCGGGGACCTTGCTGAGTGAAATGGTACCCAAACTTCAGTAGGGAGGTGTTCTTTTCCAATATATTTGCAATTTCCATTTCTACTTTGTTGCCCAAGGGCTGACTCTTTTGAAAACAGAAAACAGAAAAGCAAACTGTTCAGGCTAGAGGGTAATTCAGAGCAAGCACTTAGAGGGAAGGAGTGGAGATTGCAGATCTTTCTCTGGACCTGTGTCCATTTCTGACTTGGAGCTGGTAAAACAAACTGCTGGCCTGTTCCTTTACACATGCTACAACTGAGAGGCTCCCGCTCCTCCAGCAGACATTCCCACAAGTCCTTTTCCCCAGAGACTTTATTTCTTGGACAGATTAGCAGCCGCTAATCTTGAACATCTGTAGAAACCAGGATTTTGGTCTCTCAATCAGTCAGCTGTCTCTGAGTTGCCCACAGCTCAGCTGCTTCAAGCTGTGGGTTTCTCAGGGAGCTGTGCTTGCCCCAGGCTCTGTGTCAGGGCACACTCTGCTGCCCCAGGCAGCCACGCTCCCCTGAGCAGAGCTGCCACCCCCGCTCGCTTCACCTGGTTGTCAATGCGCAGCTCCACAAGCGATGTGTTGCCCTCGAGCGCTTCGACGATGGCCAGGATCCCAGACCCAGAAATGAAGTTTGACTCCACGTTCAGACTCTTCAGTGTGCTATTGACCTTCAACATTTCTGCCAGGGCCTGTGGACAGAGGTGGGCAGGAGGAGCTGGCAGTCAGACAGGCAGGGGCAGAGCACCACAGGGCAGCAGGGCTTCAGCCCCCCTCACCTCCAGAGTACTCCTGGAGCATCCCACATGCTGTGCAGTTTCACTGCCACCAGGTGGAAGTGCTCTCTGTGGAGTGAAGGGGGTTCCCTGCTGCTGCAGGGGGATGCTTGAACATGAGCCTGCTGGAGGCCACAGCAAAACCTCCCATGGACAAGCACTTGGGGCTACCCCAAAAGGTGATAGTCCACACCTACAGCTGCCCTGTGACAGCTTCATCTGTCCCTCCTCTAAAGCCAGCATGGTATGACAAGGATGCTGACCAGCATTGGCCCTGCCTGCACTGCACAGGGTTGAGATGCTTCCCATTAAAGCACGCAGAGAGAGGAGCATCTGTCTTGAACAACAAGGGATCTCCACATCCAAGGTGTCCTCCCAAGCAGCATCACAACCATATTAATAATTTTTGCCTCCTTAGTGGGTAAGACCAGAAGTGGCTGGAATGCTCATAACACCCCAGACCTGATCAGATCATGTCACTTCAAATAAACTGCAAGGGAGGATTCACCTACATGAAGCTAAAGGACCAGAAGGTGATGCCCACATGGCAGGGCTAACCTGCACCCACAGCACTTAGCCCCACAGCTCCCCCAGCACAGCTCTGACACAGCACCTGTCCTGCCTGCACAGGCAGTCTCCCCAGTCCAGAGTGCCTGAAGTAATTTAAGAGCAGTATTGCCCTCCAGAGAATTTCTTTTTCTAGCAGGAAACTGGAGTGCACGTGTGTGTGTGTGTGTGGAGGTAGGCAGGAGTAACCTGGGTGACTGAGAGCAAAAACTGACTGCAGTGCTGCTGAAGAAGGATGCAAAGATACAGCCTGGAAGGTAGCATGAAGGCCAGGCAGAATGACTGGCTCCTCTCTGTGTCCCCAGTGACATTTAAGATCACTCACAGCAGCCAGAAAGACCCATTATCACCTACAGAGGCCACACATTAGGAGATGCAGTCCTGCTTGTGCTTCTGCACACGTCTGCACAAAGAACACATGGGAGACATCTGGAACAGACGTGTGTGAGGGGAGCAACAGGTGTGCACACCTTTGTACCAACAGAAACAAATGTCCAGAGACAAACTGCTTTTAGAAGATGCCACTAGGACATCAGTTGTTGTCTCACGCTCGTTTTCCAGGAGATTTTAGAGGACAATACAGGACTGCATGGGTTAAAGGACTGCACCCTGAAACCTCCACAGATGGAAAATGAAGTGAAGGAACCAAAGCCTGTCTATTGCTGGCTTCCACTAGTGCTCCTGAAACTGAAGCACCAGCAAACAGCCAGAGGTGTGGAATGTTGTGCCAAACACAACAAAAGGTGCAGAAGCGGTCAGTCAATAAGGCTGAAAATACCTTGCCTGGGAACAGTTCCTGTCACAACACTGGACAATGGTCTCACAGTACTTACAAAAGCAACAGGATCATTGCTCCGGGTCCCAACTATGCTGAACTTCTTCACATACGTGTTGTTTTTCAGTGCTTCTGCAAAAGCTTTTAGAGTTGGTATGGGAATATTCTGTGACAAGAAATGTGGAAATCATGTGTTAGGCCATCATCTGTATGCAATGAATATGCAATACATGTAAAAGATACTTTTAACTTCTCATCAAGGTCAAATCACCAAATGCACTGAAGTAATTCGGGAAGGGGTTGAAAAATGTTTTCACAAGTTTTCACTTGTGCTATAACCAGCTTGTTCTAAGGAGCATGGCAATGTCTTCATCCTATTTTGTGCTCTGCTGAAAGCTCACTGCCTTGATTTGAAGCCGCATCTCTGCTCTTTAGTTGCCCAGAAACTCAGCTACCTAGGAACATGGGCATTGTGGGGATGCTGGTAACCAGGATCCCTGAGCCTACACAGCATTGCTCCTGTGCACTCTGGTAGGAATGGCAGCACTGAGAAACATTCCTGTCACATTCAGAAAATTTCCACCTACAGGAACCGATCCAGAAAGGCCTGAAATTATCGCCTCGTAACACAAATCACAGACGCCTCTGACTGCTTTAAACAACACCTTACAGGCTAACATTTGCCATGCTATGTCTCAGCCCAGAAAAAAAATCCATGCTGCTTTTTCTGAGTTCCTTCAAAATCAGTATTTTTCACTTATTAAGAACTTCAGATACCGTTTTCAGATGTTCAAATTTTCACCTAAAATTGTAAGTGGCATCCTCACCCTGGACTTCTTGCCACACCATTTGGATCCCACCATGTGGAATCATCTATACTCAAAGTCATCTGCAGAGCCATAACACAGCACCCAGCAGCACAGAATCTCCACTGTCACTCCCCAGTTCTCCAAACCCCATCCCAAAGTAATGAGTTCAACACACAAAGCTGGTGCCTGCCTGCCTGATTCTCAGCCTTGTGTCCTCAAGGGATGGGGTCACTAGCCTGAATCAAACAGTAAAAATTTTTTAAAAAGTAAAAATATTTCTGTTTTAGAAAGGTGTGGGTAGCACACCAAAAATGTGTTTTATGTGCACGTGCAGTTAACCACGTTCTTGCTGTTTAGCTATGTCATCATTTAACAGACCCCATAAAACAGAAACTGTATTTTTTAGTGTATGTATGTGTCCCAAAGGCAACATAAGAAGTGGTGCTAGGTCTTGACTTTCTTTCTACAAGAAGTAAAAGAGTCCACAGAAGGGATGGTTGGGTGATAGACAGAGTCACCTGCGAGAAGGGTGACTTCTTAATATTTTTATGGCAAGTATCTGGATTGTGAAACCTTTTTCCTCCCACCATCTTATAATATACATCAACATTCCCTCCCCCAAACATGCCTAAGTAATTAAAGCAACCTAAAATGGCTTTAACCAGACAGCCAGTTTTGGGTCTCCTCAGACCACCCTCAACACAGCTCCATTTTTCCAGGCACTTAGAGGTATCCTCCTCCTACCAACCCCAGGCCTTTGTCCCACAGCAGGTAACAATCCATTCTGCTGCCCACAATGGAGATGGGAAGTCCTGGTGTTTCTTGTCTGGCTACATTCAGTGTTATGATGCTGCCCTGTGCAGCAAAACAGACCCAGTGTCTGCCTTCTGTGCATCAGAGTCTTGTTACTAAGAGAGGATGCTAGAAAGGAGCAAATACCATAATATTGTTAAGGTTGACTTCCTCCAGGTCAGGATCATTGCTTTGTATTCGTTTCAGAGTTTCCTCCACATCTGTTGAGTTTGGCTCCTCATCAGGAACTGGTTTGTACTGTGTGGGCTTAATCACACCTGCGAGTGAAAAGCAAGATGTGAAAATGAAAGCAGCCTGAGTAGCACTATCTTTTCTTTGAGTGTTTTCCTCCTCTTCCAGAAGTGGAGCGATGGAAGCATGACCTGACAAGCAGCCATGAGATGAGAAGCCACTCCACTGGGGCCCTGCAGCACAGGACAGCCAGTGCCTGCTGATGTGTGCTGTTCAGGTCCAAACCTGAGTGACGGAAGGCACACTGCCTGCCCGGGGCTGTCCCTTGGGCTGTGCTGGCTCCCGCAGGGCGCCAAGGAGGTGGCAGAGACCCCACTGGCTGGCACAGGGCAAGGATGCACCAGAGATGGCTCCAGCAATCACAGGCTGCTCTGACATGCACAGCCTAAAAATAATCATCACTGCCTCCATTAGCAGCTTCAAAGCCCAATACTGCAGCTTGCTAACATAAATCACTTACTGTTGAGGCCTTCTTTGTTCACAATGGTGCTGCTCCCCAGTGCCTCATAGTACTGCTGGTTACTCATCAAGGTGTGCATGCCAAGGATGGCTACAGAAACAGGAGAACAGGATTTATTGTAGGCTCCAGAGCCAGGAAAAGACACAGCACACTACCTTTCCCTGTGCAAGCATAGAAAAACATATAAAGGGAGGACAAAACCCCCCAGCTGACATAAATATACTACAGCGCTCCAATGCGCTTGCTTGTTTATTCCAGTATAGCCTGGGCCATAGGAGAAGAGGAACATCATCTTGTGGACAACAAACAAACATTCAAAGCTTCCCAGTAACCTACCTGACTCAGCATCACACAAAAATAATGGGGAGAAGGCAGTAAAAACAAAAAAAATGTCATTGGTAAGCTTTAGTACAAGCCGCCCAGTCCAGCAGGAGCCTGCACATCCTCATCACCCTTGCTCACTGGGCACATGCCGCGTAATTCCTCAGCCCAGTTTTGGGGAAGAGCTTTGCCCACATGGAGCCAAACCGACCCCAAGGCGGCAAGGAGGTGACTGTTACCTGCAGCAAACAATGCACATTGTGCTTTCACTCAACAGCTGGCTGGAGTGCTGCACTTGGTACCTTTGGAAGGTGACATTGTGAGAAGCGAAAGCTCTGCTGTCTTAGTCAAAATGTAGAGAGTGGTGCTACGAACACCATTCAAATGCTGTAAGAGCCCAAAAGCCAAACTCAGCCAATTTGTGTCTCTCTGACTCAAGACTGCAAAGTCAATATGCAAATACAAATTCAACAATGTCTGGGGGCTCTGGTGAACTTCCTGCAAATGACATATAAGAAATCAGTGGCTTAGGAACTTTCGGCTAGAGTTTGTTTCTAAAAGTAACCCTGCTACGCACAGAAAGATCACGTTTGAAAATAAACTGATTTTTGAATCAACAACTTTTTTTTTTAATAGCTATATGACTTTTTAAAGAAAAATGCAGACGCATGAGTATTTGTTGAAACAGACATATCTAAACAAGTCTTGATCTCTGGATAGACAAAGTTGTGAAAACAGTAAATTTCTTCCTAAAATCCAAGCATGCCACCACAAAGGCACTTTTTAGACTTGGTTGGCACCAGTCTGTCACCATGTTCTGTTGCTTTGGCCCAGAAGGGCTGGAATTTGCAGGAGAAAGGTATCCTTGAAGCCTAGCACAAGAATAGGATCTGTTATGGTGACAGCTCATCGTGACTCTGGGTTGCACAGGCTGGACAGCCAGAAGCAAAGTGTCTCAGTGAACTTCCCCATGGTCACAGCACATTCCCAACTGGATCTCACAGAGCCAAGCAGTCTCCATATGAAAGTCTGAGTGAGGCTGGGCACTTCAAGTGTGATTGTATTTTAGCTTGCTCTTTTCTCTGTCATTTGCTCGCAGGTAGAATTTTCAGGAGTGCAACACGGGTTGGGAAAGTAATTTGCAGGCTCAGCATTTTGGTAATTCAGATAGTCCCCAAATCACTTTGGCTTGTTTGGACAATGAAATCTCTCCAGCAGCCAAGAGTGTGAGTATCTGCACTGCAGAGAGAGGTAAGCATCTGCTGTCACGACCATGCATTTTGGGGGCTCAAGTTTGTGTTAGACAAGAGGGACCCACTTTTTCTAAGTCTGGTGCTTATGGTGTATTCTCCGCAGGAGCCCAGGCAGAACGAAGGCACCCTATTTCTGTCTCCCTCACCTGATCAAAGGAATGGGAGCCCTTCCAGGGCTGCTGGGAGCCACCCTCCTGGCCTTGCCAAGGAAGGGATCCAACACACCACAGCTCACAATGATCCCTGCTAAACAGGCAGGAGCAAAATGAGCTCCTGCTAAATGGATCCTGCTAAGCAGGCAGGAGCAAGGCTGTTGCTGTCAATATTGAGATTCCAGAACAGTTTGTATCACATCAGTACTCCTGCTCCCACTTAAGTGTATGCTCCCAGCAACGGTAGAACAAGCTGCCCTGAAGAGCTTTTTCATGAGACAATAATTGCTACACAGATCTGTAGCTTAGAAAGGCAGATTTTATAAGACAGAGCTTTACAGAAGTCAAGGATCAACAGCAAAAAAAGTTAAATCCAGAGATGCAATGCTTGGCCAGGGTACATATGTTTGGGAGCCTTAATGCAGAAACACATTTCTAAGCCAGAAGATGGTATTATTATGCCGAAGATGTCAAGTTGGTGCAGTTATCCTACAGACTTTGTAAGTCTTACAGTCTTCCAGCGAGAAGGATACTGCTAGGGACTATGGAAACCTGAAGAGACAAAACTGGAAGAAGAAGCCAGTATCACTGAAATATTCACTGATTGCTGGACCAGCAGAGCACATGTGAGCTTCATAAGGCATCATGGGGTGTCCATGTGTTCCTTTGGCCAAGGCATGCCCTATCCCAAGCACAGAGCTAAGTCCACACTATGGCCTTCAGCAACATCCCAGTATTGCTATCTGACTGTCTGACCACACAAATTACAGCAAACCCACCGCTTAAAATGTGTTGAAAAAGCTCCTTAAAAAAGACCAGGCCTGAGTGTCCACTGAAAGGCTTCTATAACCTGGCAGATCCTTTACCAGGTTGCACAAGAAATATCCTGGGTCTGCTTGACTGTTTCCTAAGATTTGGTTTGAAGAAAGTTTTGCTCTTGAATGTACAGGCTGGAATTAGCAACAGTCAGTGGTAGAGACAAAGGAAGAAATCAAACCACACATTGTTCCATACATAAACTCTTCTTCTTCCTCCTCATCTTTGGTCCCCAGTCTTGATTAAATCACACAGGCTTAGAGTAATTTTTTTTAACAAATAAATAAATTCTGTCAGAACCAACAGCGTTCAGAGAAACAGCAAAAAGTGCAATAGCTCATTTCCCACAAAAGAATAAAATAACCCCTAGAAGTTGAACAACGTTCATCCCCGATTACTGAGAAATTATTTTACCAGCAATGTCACAGAGTTCTGCATCAGAGGCATTAGCAAGGGCTTCCTCCAGTTCCGGCTCCAGAGTCACACTTTCCAAAACAGGATCCATCGGCTTCTGCTTGGGAATCCAAGCTTTTCCTATAAGTGCAAAATGAGGTCACTCTCGGTGTAAGCTACAGCACCCAGTTCACAGCTACGCTTGCAGATGCATTTCCATGCTGTGAGATTTAAAAAGTAGAAAGGACAGAGGGGGCACAAGAGAAAAATCAGAAGAGAAAATGAATCCCTTTCCGTCAGCTTGGTCTGAGTCCTGCTGCCATGCGAAGGGGGAGGCACGGCAGCTGCAGAGCTCAGCCCTTCCAGCAGCACGGCATCCATGGAAACCCAGCAGAACGCTGGAGCAGGATCATGGCTGTTCATAGCTCAGCACTCGGAAAGGCATGCACAGCCTGACCCTCACCTCTTTGAAGGCTGCACAAAAGGGGTGAAGGTCTGCCAGCACACAAGAGTGGCCTGTCCCAGCACTGTGCAGGATCAGTCCTGCCACCGAGACCCCTCTTGCTGTTGTGCATGTTGGCAAGGCAGATGGCACATTAGTCAAAAGAGGGTGGAAAGGAGGTGGTGGAAAGCTCTGGGAGCAAGTAGAGACAGCAGTTCAGTGAACATATGGGATGCAAGGAGGAGCAGGCTTAGGGCAGCTGTTCTAGCTCAACCCTATTGCAAAGAGCATGCCAGATGGAGACCCCTGTGCTTTATCTCTCTGGGCAGCAGGAGGCCAAAAAGCAGACCTATTCCCTGCAACTCAAAGGTGCAAATCCACAGGTCCACCTGGTAATGCAAACTTGTCATCTTAGCTGCTTGCTCAGGGCCTTTCCCTAAGGGGGGTGCCCCCATGGACAGGAGGCTGGAGCTTTGAACACAGTGGGCTCCCTGCCAGCCCCCATCCCACTGCTTGGGGCCACCTCTGGACAAGCCACAATGCCTTCTCTGCTGGGGCTGGCTGCATCCCAGGAGGAATGGGGCAGCAGACAGGGCTGATGATGGCCCTGCACAGCTGCTCCCAGCTCCTTACTGCTCATGCTGCAATGGGCAGCAGATCCTTCTTGGAGGCAGAATGGGTCAGGTCTGGGATTTCTCAACATGGCAACCACCTGTGACAGCCCAAAAGAAAAGAGAGAGGCTTGTGATGTTTTAAGACTCCACAGCAGGGAGCAGTCTGCTGGGAAAATCCAGCATTGCTGGGACAGGGGTAGGAGGGCTCTGGGAAGATTTTGGAGCAGTCTCCTCCCCTAAAATAGTCCTGGATCACTGCAGAGATAGCGACTGCAAAAGGCCTGGCCTAGCATGCCAGCCAGGACTATTTTTGTCACCTCTCTGAAACCAGAGTCAGTGGCACCAAAAGGGAAAAACAATCCAGCTGCTCAGGGATATGCAGAAAGGGGCTAAATTTAGCCTCAAGGAAGAAGCAACTGCACCTCAGGGTCCTCTGGGACAAAATGGAGGCTGCCATAAAGAGCCTTTTACTCCTATCCTCTGCCTGCACACTGCTGCTCTGACAGAGAGAGCAGGA
>NW_005054379.1:674410-680571 GCF_000277835.1 Geospiza fortis | reverse complement strand
ACACAGCTGCTCTTGCAAAAATAGGCAGCGTCATGTGCCTGCACAGCCAGGCACCTTCTGGGTACTCAGCAGCAAAATGTCTGCCCTGGCTTGGTGTGCATCTGTCCCACCAGATGCATTGCTGGGCAAACTGTATGTACCTTCTGGCGGGGGCAACACCAGCAGGGAACAAGAGAAACAGGGCAAACTTAATTCTGCTGTCATGCAGTAACTCCTTCAGACACCTCAGTGACACCAAAATTTCTGGGGTTTAATTTAATTTTAATTACCTAATTTCAGTCAATTTCTAAGTTTTAGAAAGTTTTGTATCTCAGTGGTGCTTTGTTACAAGATTGAACTTTAAATTAAGCGGTGCATGCATGATGATGACAACACATGACATCTTATGTCACAGTATGTCTGCACACCCCACCTCCCACCCTGCCCAGCAGCACGGCCAGGGGCAGCACCTCCCATGGCCAACCAGTAAATCACCCTCCAAACTGCAAACGTGGTGATTTATTTACAGCTTCATCACAGCTGTGAATACGTAATTTACCATCTCTGGCTCACAGTCAATGTAAGTAGTGTCTTCTCTCAACAGTGTGTTACAAATGAAAATATGTTTCATTCATTTGAGATCACAACAGACTGAAGTATGATGCTGCAGACTCAAAATGCTTGAAATACTTCTATCTCCTGCAGAACACTGCTTCTACCTTTTGGGCTAGCCAGGTGGGTAAGCAACACCGGACTGGGGCACATCTGAAAGGTATCAAACCAGTCTTCCTGATAGTACTCAATTTACTCATTTACCTCTCTCAAGGACTACTTTTTAAACTTTTTTAAAATCTAAAAATACTGCCTCAGGTTTTAATAATGAACAGATTTTACACAAGCTCTTTTTAAGAGAGCTGTGTTGGTCAGTAAGGTGGCACCTTTCAGAAGGACCCTCAGTTAGGAAACATGTTCGTATGCCCATATTTTCATGCTTTTTTTTTTCCCACACTGGACAACCAGATCTTCTGCTGCAGGGGAATCACGGTTCAGAGGGAGACATAACAGCTGAGAGAAGTTACTGAGAAGCTCTTGGAATGCAGAGGCAAGGACTGAGCAGACCATGTCCTGTGTCAGATAATATTTGGAGTTCTAACAGGAAAGTCACTTGGATAATGAGTCATATACGAGGAGAACAGCAAAAGATGCCAGAAGGAGAGGAAAAGAAAAGAGGCAGAGAAAAACCCTGCTCATGCAGAGCAGGAGTGCAGCAGCCACTGCAGGGTATGATGCAGGAAGACACAAACCAGCAACCTGCAGGAGACTGGGAAATAAAGATGGAGTTGTCAAGAGATTATGAAAACTAGATGGGAACTGCTGGGCCTCATCACAGCTGTGGAGAGCTTGGAGTTTCTCTGTGGTGAGAAGCTCACAGAGTCAAAATGGAGACTGAAAGGCAACAGTGAAACATGGAGCTTAACATGAGGAGCTCATAGGAGAACAGGGCAAGGAGGAGCAGGAGAGGACAGAAGATGATTTCTGTCCCGGAACCTGATACAGATGCAGTGGCATGGGGATGGGAGAAGGCTGCGCCTGGTACAACTTCTGTCCAGCATTTAACAACATATCATGTGGTTCCCAAATCAGCCAGCACAGGGACCTCTTGGGCCCACCCCAGTTTATCAGCCAGCCTGGGCTGGGGCTAGGCAGCAGAGAGAGCAGATTCACGACCCCAGTAGTTTCAAAAAGAAGTTTTACCAACACAGGTCACACATAACCCGTCTGCTGTGCACCCACTATGCCTTCATTGTGATACACCCAGCATAGTGCAAAGGATTACCATACCTCTCTTTTCACCCGTGAAAGGAACCAAGTCTTCTCGGTCTTTAATGTCCTTTGCCTGCTTTTCTAGGTGGGCCATGAGTTCCTCCCTTTTGAAGGGGCCAGTTGGTGGCTTTTGCGTCTGGTCGCGCTGCCTGAGCCCTGCTGGCAGCAGTGCATTCTAGACACAGAGGTGAGAAACACAGGTTATCCCTGCAGGCCACAATCCCCATCCATCAAACACTCTCCCCTCTGCACTTCCCTCATTGCACCACTCTTCTTCCACAGTGGAAGAATTTGCTTCTCCTTGTGTCAAAGGTTATCTTCATCCAGCCCCACTGACTTCCACATCATCCAAGATGCGTGATGCTCCTTCCCCTCTTCAGTTTCAAATGCTGCCCAGTAGATGTTTCTCTGCAACACCAGCTCCAGCCCTTTCTTTCTGGAAGCTCTCAGCCACCTTCTCCTCACTATATCAGTCTGTCCAAGTGCCCACAATGCTCCATGTGCCCCAACAAGAATCAGTTCAGTTAAATCTCATGATCTTTCACAGAGCAGATCAGAGAGTTGTGGTGGTCTTTTCTGCCTTTCAGGATCCATCACAAAACTACAGAGAGGGTCTCACAAAGAAGATCACTTGGTTGCAGAGCAAAACCCCTGAACCCCAGCTTTTTTTCAAGCTGCCTCCTTGCTACTCAGTCATGTAAGCCTCCATGGGAAATTGGTTTGTGCTTGACACATATGGCACGTAAACACCTGCTTATATTTAAATATAGAACAGCCTTAATGCAGTAAGTAAGACTATTCCCAGATTTGACACTAAGCAGGTTCTTTAAAGCTTTACTGGATAGAAGTCAACATTTACTTTTAAAGACATCCAAGGTGATGCTGAACAACACACTTTGATTTTTCCATGCCTGCCTGATAAAAGTACTTCATTATAATTTATGTCTGTATCAGTGAAAAGCCTGGGAAGGAAAATTACGAATAGGAAGCAGTTAGAATTGGGCAACCCTGGAGGGCAAGAGAAGTGTGTGAATTGCACAAGCAGGGAGGCATAGGAGACAGCTTGCTTCCACAGACTTCATGTTGTGCAAAGCAACAATGCAATCTTCAAGCAGACTACACCTGCACTGACAGATGTCCATAATTATTTTACCTTTCTTCATCTTTCACAGAATGCTGCCTCACCCTGTGTCTTCTGAGGTAGCTGTAATCAGCCCATCAGCCCATATACTTAATCCCAGGAGCCAGTTTGCCAGCTCTCAAATAGTTTCCTGCATTGCAATTAAAAATACTGATGATGCAATCTACAACACCCATCTTTTACTCCAGAAACACTAACTGTTCCTGCATGTTGCAGGAACAATTTCTCACTTGGCAGTGCCCGAGCTCCTCGAGTAACATTGCCATAAACCAGAGGCCAGCCAGTTGGCTCTGCACATCCCCTGCAACAGGGCAGTGCTGGCTCCAGAAACCTTTCACCAGCTTGGCTCCAGCAGCCCCCATGTTTGCGTATGTGCAGCTCCTGCTGATGCTAGGAGGTTGCTAAAAATAAACTGTCCCACTTTGCAAAACTCCGGGATTTGGATTTCTGCGTAAATGGAGGAAAATACAGGCCATTTGAAGTTTGTTACAAAAACCTCAAGCCCAAAACACCAAAAAAAAAACCCAGAAAACCCTCAAACCAAGCAACCTGCAAAGCATTCCCTCCAAGGTGGCCTGCTCAGAAACAGAGATCCATTTTTCACAGGATTACTGCACTGCACCAGCCCTGGCTCATATTGCTGCTGCAAGTCACAGATGCTCATCACATTGGGAAAAGGGCAGGAAAACAAAGATACACATGTAGACTATGCTTCCAATGGCAAAAATTTCTTCTGTGTATCTGCATCCAGTCTCTTCCACTCTTGCTCCAAGTACAGGCTCTGCAAAGGATCCCGCTGAAATACAGACTACTAATGCAGCCCACTCCCCCACAATTACTAAGATTCATGACCTAATGTCTCAATTAAAAATTACTTACATCAGGATCCAGCTCTTCCAGTTCATTCTCTAACTTCCTGAGCTCCTCCTCTGTCAGAGCTCCAAGGATCTGATCTTCATCCAGGTCTCGGTATTTTTCTAGCTCCTTTCTGTAAGACATCTTAGAGGAGTCTCGTGGATCTCACTTTTATGCTGTAACAGAACCTGATACGGAAACAAAGCGCGTTAACACTGAACACATGAAGCATGATGCTGCAGCCTGCCTGGCTGGGGAACACGGAACACTCCAGAGTTGGAGATTTGTGCTTAAAGCACAGCTGATTTCAAAAGATTGCTCAGAGCCCCCCTTTCATATCCCACACACAGATAATCACCCAGGGACGTGAGAGCGGCGCAGCTCCGGTAGCACATGGTCCCACCACGGATCTATGGGACAGGACTGAGGAAGTCCTTGGTACAGGACCCTGGCTAGGGATGTCCTTCTGCAAGCAGTGTTAGATGTTAATGAAGCATCCTGGGCACTTTGAAGGACAATAAACCATAAGTCATGAAGCATTCAGCTCTCACTCATGTCCTTATGAGCCCCCAATAACACTGCCCTGCACATGGCACTCCAGATAACATTGTTACCGGATGGGAAAACAGATTTGTAACACCACTGAGCACCTCTGAGCCCTGAAACCTCCACGAGGCTACAATGCGCGGCACTTCTTCCCGTATTTTAAAGCCACAAGGAGATCAGGAAGTATTATCCACTCAGGTTCAGGAGGCTGCCAGTTAAATGTGCTATTTAGTGACCCACCTTTCCTTGGACAACACGTTTGCACTGCTGCCAGCTGAGCAGCTGACCTGTGTGCTACTGCACATTCTACACCAACCCTGCAAGAAGAGAAGTGAATGGTCTATCCGGATAATCCCTGCTGACCCCAAGGTTTGGCCCATGTCTCCTAATACAATGTGCCATACACAATCATATGCATGTTACTGGACTTCTGCAAGCAAAAAGACTGCAGAGAAAAAGGTCAATGTGTTTAAAACATGCAGGTGGGTTAAAAGTACACTCAGCATAACACACAAAAAGCATATCCAACCTGCTCTTTTGCTGACAGTCTCCTTCTGCTCCACAGCACTGCCTGTACATTTATATTTTTTTGGCTCTGTTTTTGCAGAGAATACCGAGTCCTAGATAATTTAAAGTGACTTTTCTTAAAGTGTTGCTATTCTTCTGAGTGACATTTACATTAAAAATAACAGCAAGGCCTGTGTATTTTTTAGGGAGCCAAACATCTTTTGAGTTTCTATAAATGGTGTCTTTTCAGCTCCTGTGGAACATCAGAGCCCTACCCTGAATCACATCTTTCCTGCTTTTCTTGTCCCCTCTGTACAGATTATGCTTTTATGATCACTCTTCATTAGTGGAGAAGTTTCTTTATGCAAGTTACAACACAGTTGCTGCTCCAGCTAGGAAAATTATCTTTAGCTTGGTCACAAAAGGGCACAGCAATGTACACACACTTGCTCAACAGCAAGCCCTTAAATTTAGAAGCTGTCATCTTGTCAGACGTTTGGTTCCCCGCTAGTGTGGTGGCAATTCCTGCATCACTCACATTCCTGCCACTCAGCACTTAGGAGGTGAAGCGCAACGAGATGGTGCCTTTTTGATGGGAGAAACAGCCCCTGAAAATCCCTCAGTTTCTCTGGGAACTGCAAGGGTGAAAATCAGCTTTTCACTGGGCTGGTTTGCTCCAAGGAGCAGCCATCAGCCCGTGGGCACTTGAGCCAAGGGCAGCCAGGAGGGTGATGGAAGCAGGAGCGGGGTGGCTCAGTGGGTCTGGCTGAGTGAGGAGAAGGATCCCCACACTCCTGTGCTTCACCAGTGCCCTGCAGCCCTCAGTGCCAGGCTCCCTGCGCTGCCAGGCTGGTGAGCAGCAGCCACGCACCAGCCAGCCTATGAGCCATGTCCAGCAGCTCAGCCCCTCCAAGCCTGACCTTCCTGCAGGCACAGAGAAGGGCAGAGCCTTTACTGCAGTTGCCCATGAACACTGAGGCAGGAAATCCTAGAATAGCAGCCTGGACTTGGATCTGGATATGTGCTGTGCTACTGCAGCCTTAGATATCAGTGCACAAGCCACCACCAGCCTGGATTTCATATGCCATATGTAATTTTGACCATTCTGCCGTGGAAGGAGCTGGAGCTAGGAGCAAGCAGAAAGGCAGATAATAACCCACCCCAAGCTGCTAAATTCCCTATAATGGCTTAAAATACCCACACCTGCCACACACAGAGCAATATCTGTCTTGGCTACATGAGGGCAGCTATTCCCAGAGGCAGGCACAGACCCTTCCCAGGAATGCAGGCAAGACTGCAAGCAGGGGCC
>NW_005054379.1:666569-674358 GCF_000277835.1 Geospiza fortis | reverse complement strand
CAGCTTTTCCCAGAGGCAGCCACAGACCCTTCCCAGGAATGCAGGCAAGACTGCAAGCAGGGGCCTGTCTGGGAGCAGAGTGTGGCCCCGCAGGGTGACCTTGTTGCCTCCCTCCAGAAGAACAGAGATGTCAGCACCAAGAGGCAGGACAGACACGGGATGTCAGTGCACGCAGGCAATGCTTCTGGAAAACGCCTCAGGTTTCAAAGCATCTTGCAGAGATATGGAGCTGAGGCTGCATATAGCAAAGGCCCTGAGGGCTGAAGACAGGTGCAGAGCCTACTGAAACGCAGCTGAAATCCCCATGGAGAGAATTTAATTTGCTACGTACCCCAAAGAGAAGTGTCGGGGGACACAGTGCCCTCCCAGATCGCTGGTGCAGCCGGACGGTGCCAGCACCTCGCACATTTCCCACGGAGAGCACACTGAGGGCACTGCTCACTGAGAGGAGCAGCCTTGCCCGTGGCAGCAGGACATTCTGTGCTGCTCCCCTGCCTGCAGAACCAGCCGTTCAGCTCCGTCTCCTCCAGCACAGCCACCAGGACCAGTGTGTTCACTGGCGCTCCCTTATCTCTACATCCCAGGCCCCCTCTACCCTATCTTGTTAATGAGTGCTGGGAGAAGAAGCAAACCAGCCTATCTGCTGTAAATGGAAGAGGGCTTTGAACTGCCAGTGATAAGAAAGCAGGTAAATTCTGCCCAAGTGAAATTGTTTTTGTTTGTACAGAGTGCTGAACACCCACCACCACAAAACGGTTCTCCGTGACTTGTGCCAGAGTACAAGCATGGTTTAACACAGGTTCCACCTTCACCTGAGCTCAAACTAAACAACAAGATCCTTCAGCACTTGAGTTCTCACTCTTTTTCATTAACCCTATCACTCTTCATTCAGTCAGGTAAGGAAGCATCACAAAAGAATATAAGTGCATTATAGAGATACTGCACAGAGCTGACACTGTTGCAACTTTAAGTCCTCAAAAAATTGAAATTCATATAGATTACAAAGATAGCAAGATATTAGGTCTCTTTGTTCAAAGTACTTGTAAGTCACACAGGAAGACAGCCCAAGCACTTGCACTTAATAAATCTGAGCAGCCCACAGGCTGGAATGCACAACAATCATTAAAACTGTTAAAGGAGAAAAATTGAATTGGCTGGGAGATAATAAAAGCTCATCTACAGGAAAGACTGTTCTCACCATGAATATGGGAAAACAAAACAAACAAAACAAAACAACATTGCTGATTCATGAGGGGGATAGAACAGTTTCTTTCTGAAGGGTTCAAAAGTGCTGAGCAAACAAATGGATGCTGAAAATAAGTGAAAATGAAAAGCATCCTGTACAACACTGGAAATAATCCTTTCAGAGGGCTCTGCACTGGTACAGCCCCCTGCAGCGCCATGGCCTTTTTGGGGTGCCGAAACCTGAGAGCAGCACTGACGTCTGCCCAGGAAAGCGGTGGAAATCCATCCGGGAAAGCAGCCCACGTGGGCCCACTGTTTCACCACCCTCCGAAGGCAGGCATCAGTGCTTGGCTGTGCTCCTCAGGTGGGCGAGCAGGGAGGGCAGGAGCAGGGCAGCAGCGGGCTCAGGCTACAGCAGGCTGCCAGGAAGGCTGTGGAGCAGCACCTGTGCTGCTGAATGGAAGGGTCTGCTGGATTATCTCCCTGTGGTCTGACAGCCCCAGGGAAAAGAACAAATGAGGAGAGGGAGAACTGGGTAAAGGGACAGGAACAGCAGCAAGACAAATTTCAAGAAAATACAAAAATGTCACAGGGGAAGCCACGGGTGCTGTGTCAGGCCTGCCAGGCGACACACCTGGCAAGCGCTGTGCCGGGCAGCCCAGCCCCTCCCCACCCAACCTCCCGCATGTCCAGCACGCCAGCACCAGGACAGCACAGAAAGCATTTCCCTTCATCAAAACACAGGGAGAAAGAGCAACTCAGCTCAGCAGAGGTGCGAGGCTTTCCAAGGATAAATTCCGTTATCAGCCCTGCCAGCCTGGCTCCGGGGGTCTGTGCAGGCTGCTGCGTGCCCAAGGCTCGGCACGTGGGAGGGTTTGGGGCATCCCTGGCCACCGCCACACCCAACAACCACCAGAGGCAGAGGACAGGAGTTCTGTGTACTCTGCCACACAACGGGAGCCACGTCTGAAAAAAATTAACATCCTCGCCCCAGACAGCCCATGAATCTACCACAAAACCTTTTCTGTGCTCTGAAATGTGAAAGCAGAGCATGGGGCTTGGATTCTGGGATAAGGAGGTAGCCAAGCATGACCAGCATAGCTATTGATGATTCCTGAAAAAACTGCCAAGTTTGAAGACAGAAGTCCTTTCAAGATGAAAGCTGTATTTAAGAAGCAGTGAAGGCAGGAATTCATATCATGAGGGATGACTTGAAAACTGTTCCTGTTTGACTCACACAGAGTTTTGATTTATGAGATTTTTTTTTTACAGCTTAAGTATAAATCTGAGTCAAAGTTCAGAATTATTATTTTGCAGTATAAAAATAACAAACCAATATCAACTATCCCCTTGATAGTTGCTACAATAATTTTTTTCCTTTACTTGCAGCATAACTTAAAAGATAAATGCCAATGTCTGGGGTGTTTTTTGATGGAGGAGCTATACATACCTCAAGTGACCACTTCCTATAAATTCAAGAGAAACCAGGTGCTTTGTGTGCATACACTTAAATCTCAGTGAGTTATCCAGGTGCAGATCCAAGATGCATGCTGTGCAGATGAGAGGAACAAATAACCTCCAGCTTTTTTCTAAACAAAAAGTGTGTTCTTATGTGGCCAGTCCTTACGTGGTGACAAACCTTAAAGCCAGTAGTGAACCTTAATGAAATCTCATGCAGGACTCAGACCCTTATTTCTTCGGAAGCTGCACACGTGTGCAAAGGGTCTGTCAGCCTAGAGATCTTCTCTGGCTGATAGCCAGGCAATGAAGGAGAGCTGGGGCACTTGCACAGTGGTCTAAGGCCAGGTGGGGTTACCAGAAGCACTCGGAGAAGGGGTAGCTGTTACACATGTAGTGCTGGAGCAGACATGGTGGGGATGTAGAGAAGAAGGAGATCAATCCACCAAAAAGCTAGTCCCTGCTGATTCTCTCCTCCTGGGACAATTTTCAAACCCTGAGCTTGCATCCCAACATAATTGGGTGCTGATGACTCCATGGGCAACTCTGCTTTTTGAGTCACTGGGCAACCAGACATAACCAGCTCCTGCAGTTTCAAGAACTGACCAACAAATTATGGCCAGATCCAGCAGCAATGAAGGGAAAGATGCACATCAGCTCCTACTGAGACCACATCTAAAAATGTGATCTATGTGAATTGTGCAAGACCCAGTAAGAAATCAGAGCAGAGAAGAGCAGAGGAGGAGTTGGATCCATCCCCAGTGTCATCACACATCCACACACAGCAGAAGTCTTCACTGGTGGGTGCTTGTGACCACGATTCACCCTGCCCACGAGGGAAGTCAGTGCAGCTGTGCTGGTACAGATGTGTCTCCTCCCAGCACACAGGTACCAACATCACACCTCAGCCCCACAGTCCCTTCTCTCACAGACACTACCAGAGCCCAGTAGTGGCTTTGCAAGCGACTACATGCCCTGCACTTGAGGTACAGACCTTCAAAAGTTGACTCCACTTCAAACGTACATTGTTCTTCTTAAAATGAAAGGAAGATAAATGCCTAAGACCAGTCCCTTAAGGTAACAACCTCCTACACATTTCTGTAGACTTCTTTTCAAGCAGATCTCATTTTCTATTTAGAGAGGAAAGCACCATTTTAACAAGCCATAAACACACACCCAGGCTACAGCATCAAGTACTGTTGGCCTGTCTAGGCCCTGCATCACCACCTTAAATGTACAAGATGATGAAAACTCTAGTTAAAGCTACAAAAGGCTTTCGATAGACTCTGCCCTGGGCTTGGAGTCCAAGCTGCATTAGAAAGTGTCTAGCCAGGAGATCCACATGGGAGACCAAAGGGGACCCTCTGCTAAGCACCGCTGAGATGCAGATGGATGCTGCTTGCAATTTGATGTCCTCTAGTAGAAGACAGGTCTTTCCAAGCTGAACAAGCAAAAGGAATTGGACTTATTCAGTTGGGTGAGAGGAAGGCTGCAGAGGAATCCAACTGCAGTCAGTCATGTTCTGCCTAAAGGGAAATGATTTTTAAAGAAGAAAAAACACAAATTTGTGTTCTGGATGAGGAGAGTGGACAGAGAAAAGACAGAGGATGCTCCAGATGGTGAGAAGCTCTGCCATGTCAGATGTAGAAAGCAGAGCACACACTCTCATTGTTCCAGGCAAGTCAGCCATCAACAAGAAAGACTGAGGCACTCTCAGCCTCTCTGTGAGAGGCTCATTCTTAAGTAAATCCAACAACCAATCTGCTGTCCCTTCAGGGAACTGAAACTTCTCCAAAGAAGATCTAGGCTTCCTCCCAACAAGCAGCTCTTAATCTAAGACATCCTGAAATTCATATTTGAGAGGAAACATCTGGAAGAAAGGATTTTGGGTCTATTAAAGCACATGACTTGTGACTCTTGCAGTGACATACCAGCCATGCAGAACACGTAACACTATCTGCGGCTACCGTCATCACTCAACCCCTGCAGCAGTAAAGTTCAATAGGCCACAGGCAAGACTTACTGATGATGCAGCTTCAGTCCCATGGATATCTCATGTCAGAGCTGACATTCCCATCCTTGACAGCTCCACATCAAATATCCTGTTGTCTGAGGTCATGCACACCCTAGGGAAGGCTCCTTGTGCTCAAGCTAAGTAACCTCTCCCTTTATCCACTAATGCTGAGGAAAGTCTCACACTGCTTGCACTCTCCTCAGTCTTCTCAGCTCAGCCAACTCCTAACCCAATATCCAGAAACTGCCTCTATCTCCTGGGTCTCCTCTTGTCAATAGCCCTGCAGCCTGCAAGCCACACAACTCAATACTGGCGCTCACCAAGTGGTCTTTCTCATCAGAAAATAGCCTGGATGTTTGGTGACCAGGCCAAGATCTAACAAAGCCCAAACACAAAGCATCCCAGCTGTATCTCCCCCACTTCACATATTTTTAAGACACACACTTGTAAACACAGTTATGTGTTCTCCTATTTGGGGTGAGGTTGTCTCATGCACCTGGCATGCACTGAGTTGCTTAATTACTAATCCCTGTGAAAAGCATGTGGGCATACTTGGGTCATTAGTGACACTCTGCACTCAGTTCCTCCTCTGTAACCTGAATCCTTCCACTTGGAAGCTTCACAGCCACCACAATCTCCTCTGGAAAGTGATCCTGGGTTTCTTGCCTGAGTTTTTCGTAGTCCTCAGATGGACACCCCTGTTTCTGTGGCACACTCTGGTTTTGCGGGGAGCCTGATGGGTGCATTGTGAATGTTGGAGCAGAAAGGCTCCTGTCCTGCACTGAGCAGTGCCTCAGACCCTCAGGCAGGCAATGGCCATGTCCTGTGAAGGAGCCCTGCCAGAGTGCCAGACCAAAGCACAATGTGCTGTTAGTAACACATGAATGCCTGCACATCCCAATCCCACCCTGCTGCTAGTGTGGCTGAAGCACAGGGAATGGCAGGGAACTGCCCCACCAAGGTGCAGCTAATCAGCCCCAGACAGGCTGATGCTTAATTAACACCGAAGCCAAATGGGCACTGTTCCAGCAGCAGTGAGTATGCAGTGTACAATGTGCACCAAACGTGAATGAGGCACTAACAGAGGTGAGACCCTCACGCCATCGTGCAAGGCCTGCAGAAGCAAGGAAACCAGCTCCAGCTGGGAGAGCTACCAAGCTGCACAGAGCCTGCATGGGCAAGCAACCACTGCAACCTTGCTTCCAAGCTTTCCCCAGGCTGCTGCCAGCCACAGTGTCCTGGGATGTACAGACTTTGGCCTGACTCAGGATAACCTCTTTTATGTGTTTATCTCATTCACCATGAACAAGTGGGAAGAATTCCCTCCCAGGAGGGCGATGCAGCTCTAAGGCAAGGCTTCAGGAAAGGGGGGAATCTCCATCTTTGGGGATTTGCAGACACAGGCCATATGAAGCCAGAACCTCCCTATCTCAGGAGGGGTCTGCTGTGAGCTGGGGATGGGCGGCAGAGCCACAGAGTGTCCCGTGGTGCTGCCTTCACGTGCCCAAGAACATGGGGCATTTAGCACCACAGAGTCATGGAACACAACTTTCTGTCCTGTTTGCCCCAAGAGATGGGTAATTTTATCAGGTGAAGACATTTTCTCGACAGGTCTCTGCCTGATCAGAGGAGTGAGTCTTCCTAGCTCACGATGTGCAAATGACTGTCAGCTATTGAGGAAAAAAAGTCAGAAGGCAGATCGCAGTTTCCTAGCTGTGCTTTCACAAAAACTCTACACACCTGAAAAACAGCAAAGCAGTACACAGAAAAGCACAATTCACCTGCAAACACTACATTTAGTAGCACATTGCTCTGGGGAATAGGAGCTACACATCTGGCAATAGAGGACTGGTGCTTCTTACAAAGGGTTAATTCAGGATCTTTTGTAAAGATAAATCAAATGGTCCTTTGGGTGAACGAAAGTAAAACTTGGGCAAAGAAAAGCAGTAATGAGATAGACCAGACTGTTTCTATATCTCTTTGGCTTTCCCAAATACAGTAGGGGATGGGGGGGAAGGAACATATTTCCAATATTATGCAAAACCACAGTATCTGGAGAAAAGGCAGCAGACCATCACAGCTGATAAGTGTGTGAAGAACAAGATGAGTCAGGCTGGAAAACAATGCAGTGCTGAAGAAGGGGTGGGGGAAGAGCCCTGACAGGGGGAAAACAGAGATTTTGAAATGAGAAGCAGTAAGCCTGTGATGCAGTGTCCTGGTTGGAATACCCAGCTGTGTGTGCATCAGGGCAACAGGCACAGAGGCTGTCAGGAGACAGCACTGCAAAAAGCATTTGGCTTTGGGCACTGCAGTGCGAGCAAGGTGGTGCTTGGCTTCCATGTTGTAGCCCAGCTCCTCCTTTCAAGAGGGCAAAAGAGCTCACTACTATAACCTGAAGTAGGGGTTCTGGGCCCAAAAAGCTTGTCCAGTATTTGATCTATCAGATACTCTGAGAAAGGGTGCCACCTTTCAGCACAAATCTGGACGAGAAACAAGGAAGTCACTCTTCACTGCTGCATGATCTGGCAGGTCACACATAAGAAAGGGATTTTTTAAAAAAAATGAAAACACTTAAAAACAACTTCAGCCACATGGCTGAACACCCTTGTTGGGCTCAAGGCCCAACACCCAAGGAAAGATGTAAAGCAAGTAGAAAGGACCTCCACATAAGGGGAGAGCAGCTGGCTCTGAAGGGAGGCAGAGGGCTATGGATTCTGCCCAACAAACCATCCATGACTATTTAAAAAGCAGAGGGCAATAGATGAACACAGAGTGAGGGCAGAAGCTGTGTCCATCTGAGTGAAGTAAGGTTATCTTTAGCATAGGCAATGCTTTTCAAGGCAGTGACTATTTCAAGCTGGAGAAAGTAGGGCCAAGGCAAGTACAACAAATGGCCTCAAGGAACATTTCCCCCTGCTAATTTCCACTTTTCCCTAACAAAAGCAGCGTAGCTTTCTAGCGATTCAATATCTGGAAAACCATCTCCTAGAAGAGCTCCTTGGATTGCAAGCGCAAGCAAAAGCAGTAAAGAACTCTCGGTGCCCTCTGCAACCCGCTCAGCGCCGTGCAGAGCCCTCTCCTCCCACCGTGCCAGCACGCCCGATCCCCGCCAGGATTTGCCGCGGACACGCG
>NW_005054379.1:658180-666010 GCF_000277835.1 Geospiza fortis | reverse complement strand
TACCCTCCGCCGCACTCGGGATGGCAAGCGCGCTCCGTCCATCCCCGGAGCAGCTGCGGGGCGCTGCGGGGGCTGGCAGCAAGAGCAGCATTTGTTTCCAGAGGGTCTTTCCTGCTTTTTAACGAGTCAGACACACTGGAGCTTGCTTTTTGTCCCGTGGCAACGTCCTTCATTCAGAGTGCCGAGCCAGATGCTTCGGCAAACTGCTTTTTTGGGAAACCCCACAAGATACACACACATCTTCTTGGGGATCCAGGACACCGTAAAGCACCCTGAGACTGCGGCTGGAAAAACTACTCCTTCCCGGGGGGAGTGGTGCAGCACTGGGACAGGGGGAGCAGGGAGGCCTCAAGGCTCAGCCAGACCAAGTCATGGCCACCCAGGCTGGATGGCCCCACTACCAGCACTGCTGGGGACCTGTAGCTGCAGTCATGGGCACTTTATAAAAGCTACTTCCCCACAAATGCCATCTGTATCAATGCACCCACTAATCCTGTGCCTTGCTTTACTCCCTGTCAGCTTGCCCCACACACCCAGTGACAGCCACTAGAGCTGCTCCCAGTCTGCAGTCAGCCCAGAAGAGCCGCCTTCCAGACTTATGGTATCAAGTTTTAACATTGCTGCCAAATCTCCTTTCCCCTATGTCACCTTTGAGTCACTTCAAAGCCCCATGGATTTGTCCTTTAATGATTTTTTACCAAATCTCCCACAAAATGTCAGCCCCAGGCTCCTCCTTAGCTCTGCTGCCTGGTCTCCACCAGCAGCCACGAGCCAAGAGTGGAGAGGTTTACCAGAGGGGGCCAGTCCATGTGAGTGCTTCTCCAGCCCCACACTTCCCAGACCTAGTGATGACCTTCATCTGAAAATGTCCCCAGTTGTCACGAGATATTTCTTGGCTTTTTTTTTGCATGACCTGCCTGGCACTGACATTCCATGTCCTGTGGCATTTGAAGGAAGATCTGCAGTTAGCTCTGAAAATGCTGCTCCCAGCTAGGACAAAGGAAGGATACAAATGCAGGTTGTGCCAAGCACTGGACCCAGTGCATGTCGTGTTGAGGTGAGCAGGCTGAAGTCACTGGCATCATCCTGGCTGCTGGCAGAAGAGAAGGGTGAACCACCCAGTTCACCCAAATGCCTGTTTGTCCAGGCTAAAGAAGCCTGACAGGCACAAGATCAGACAAAGATGCCAGTCTCCCTGCCACTTGTTTACCAAGTGCCTTTCTCCAGGGTATGCAAGCCAGGAGAAGCTCAGGAAGTGATCCACTGGCGCCACTGAGTTTCCCTACGTGCCCACATTGGTTTTGCACTCAGGGATACATTTGATCCACTTTTTTTTTAATCCTATCTGGCTGCTGTCAGATGTAGCTTTGTGGGCACCAGAACCTCATCCATGGTCCCCTTAGAATGCCCTCACCTGTCTCCATCAGGCAAGATATGGACCCAGTTTCTCAGCACTTTTGTTTTCAGTGCATCAGTGGTAACTCTTTCTTAGTGGTTTGCTGTGACACACTGAGGTAAGGAATGCTGCAGCTAACGTACACTGTAGCACTTTTCACAAGACACCAAGTTTCACTAACCCAACCACACCAGGGCTCTTGGGAAGTGGCTTGGCATGCTTGAAGCATGTCCACTCAGGCCACAAGCTCCTCTTGCCCTAGCCAAGTTCTAACTTCACAGAGCAGCGCCATTCTCCTGTTTAAGAATTCCAGTCCAACTTGAAAACATCAGCAAAGAGCAAAAGAACACAAAAGGGAGCTTTCAGGCTTGATGGAGGTTTAAAGTGATGTTTTTTTCACGGCATGATTTTCCTTCACTTTTCTCATCTAACACAGACAGCACATGAGAATCCAGGCTCTCAAAGGTTTGCCTGATGCACAACTGTGAGGACAAAGGATGAGTGTGGTGAAAACACAGAGACAAAAGATCTCTGCAACAAAAGTCTTCCCAAATGGGGAAAGATTAGCCTAGGATTGGAAACTCTAGGGATAGGAATTCATTTTGAGATGGCAAAGAAGGTTCTCATGTTTCTCTGACAAAACAAGAGTCCATTAGAATGAGCTGGAGTGAACACACTGGGAGATAAAAACAGGTAAACTTAAACTTTGTCAACTGAACAAAATACAGCTGAGATCGAATAAACAGAAAAGAGGAGGTTTGCAAGTGCTTACTGTTCACAGCCTTGGGTAAGAGACCTGCTTTGTTTGTTTGTTTTAGTTATTACAGCATCATCTGTTTTCTCTAGGTAATCAAGGATCATTTTAAATTTTTAAAAATTCACAATTATCTACAAAACATGTTTATCAAAACTGCATTCTCCTTTTCTGGTTGTAAAGTTATCCTGGCTGGGGTCCCAAGGCATAGACATTCCAAATCCACATTCCAAGGGATGATCAGCTGGACTTCTGCAGATACATCCTACATGGTTTTGGCATTTATAGTGAAACTGGAGTTCCAGTGAATTGCCTGGCTGTGCCCCTTTCTTCCTGCAACTAAAACTTTTACATGCCTTGTTTTATCTACACATAAAAATACTTATCAGTGAAAACTTCAGAAAGTGTTTTCCTCCTTAGCCTTCTTCCATCCAGACAAACTGCAAATCCTACTATTTAAACCAGACTTCCTAGACATTGTTGTTTTCATCTGGATTCTCTGTGATCAATCCACATCTTTCCTGGAGGACAGTGCCCAGAACTGCATGGAGGGTTCCAGTGGAAGCTTTTCTAATAGCTGTCTGAATGGAAAGTAACTCCACTACCTCCTGATTTAGACACTGGCTGTGGATGCAGCCCTAGTGAAGCGCCACGCATTCATGAAAGCAGAAAAACCATTCAGAAGCACCTGCAACACTGACTGCTGAAAAACGGAAGAACCACACAGCATTCTGGGCGCATCAACAGCTTCCACAGAGCAAGCAGGCATGCCTAGTACCTCCTGGGAACAGCAGACTAACTAATTATTATGCTATTTCATGGCTTGGAAACTCAGCAATCTCAAAGTGTTCAATACTGTGTATGCCCAACATGCATTGCATGTTTTTCAAAGCAGAGCATAAAATGTGTCAAAGAGCACTAGCAGGTCAATTAGCAAATGTCTCACGGGATCTTACTTGGGCTACGAGAGCAACACTACAAGCAGGTGTAAAATCATAGTTCTCACAAGGAGACAGCAGTACCTGTACTGTAACGGATTGTAGTGGGGCTGCTGAAGGCAGGGGTGGTACTGTATCCTGGGAATGAAGATGGAGAGACATGTCAGTGCAGCCCTTCTGGATACAGCATATGAATGGAATACAGTGTGTCATAATTTGGGTTGGGTGTACGCTCTGTGCATGCACAAAACAATTCACCAGGTGAACAGTGGTGCCTGAGGGTTTGCTGATCAGTTAGACTGCAGTCTGTTTTACCAACACACAAAGCAGCCTCTGGCATCTCCAGCACTGAGCAGTGCAAATGCGTGGGACTGTAGGATTGTGTCCTTGCTTCTGATCTGGGCTTTTTAGCCACCAACAACCACGGAGAGGGTGAGGGATGTTTCAGAAGGGGCAGATAAGCTTGGAAACCATCTTGAGTCTCTTGAACATCTGCCAGGATCTGTCCTCTAATACTACAAGTGAAAAGTTACAAACTCTGCCTCATCAATAGAGAGGCACAAATAAACTTCTGACAAAGAGCAGATCCTCAAGCCTTTACAGATGCAAATACAGCTCATGTATTTCTCATGAAGCTTTAAAATAGTTCCAGCAAAATGCTCTATTGCCATGAAAATGGCTTGTAGCATTAGCCTGCACAGTTGGGAAGGTGAGATATGGTCTTACTCACATAGGAAATCTCTCTTCAGGAGCTCAGGGGAGTGCTTCTCATTCTACTGTCTTACATCATTGAAATTTTCCAACTCAGAACTCATCCTAAACAGAGGGAAACTTGCAGTTAAGTTTATCCTACAGCAGCTCATCACCACATGGTTTCCTCCACTTGCATTCTTCACCTTCTCTGCCATGGCAGCTGAAGAAGTTGATTAATATGGAAAAATAATTACTATCTTCATAGTAATACTACCCCTCTCTGAAGTACACTTAGACGTCTCAGCCTCAGCACACTTAAATACGGAGAGGACCATGTTAAGTAGCAATTTGCATTAGAGCAGCAGTTTGCTGGTTTATCACTGCCCCGTAAGGGCTCTGCTACACCCAGCGTACACCCAGACAGAGACGTGCACCAGACTTCCCAGAGGACTCCCTGCTGCTTAGCCCAGACCTTCTCCAGACCACCACCGGAATTAGACTAAGGGCGTGCAAATATAGGTCCTACATGCTGAAACAGCTTATGTGCTCAGACTCTTTGCATGCATTTTCTCTCTCCCACCCTACTATTACACATGCACAGCACCTTTCAGTCTTGTTTCCCTTTCTGTCCAGTCTCCTGTACTTCTGCAAACAGCATTATAGCAGAATTTCTTAGCTTGGCTTGTGTCCTACTAGAAATACTACACAGCAGAAAAAGTCCCATTGCTGGCATTCCTTGTGTAAAGCTTTAATATTGTGTTTAACAATCTCGAGGGACTATGGCAAGCAAATTTAAATCGAGACAGCAGACTATGAAATATGTCTACACCTCCTGTAAATATTTCTAAGACCAAAAATAAAGTAGGTTCTAAAGTAGGCTGAAAATACTGTGTTCCAAGGACTTCAAGCATCCATCTGCGTGCTTATAGGACACTGCTTTCCCCTGTCCCCAGGGAGCAGAAGTCCTCTGAAGAGTCTCAGAAGCATACATGAAAACAAGCTATCAAAAAATGAGGGAAAGGAATGCTTTGAATTTAGCAGCTGGTCAGAGAGGTGGGGTGAGGAGGGGAGCAGAGAATTCAGGAAAGTGGTATCACTGCTAAAGAACAGCAAACAGAGCAGTAAGTACACAAAGTGAACAGCTGTCTGTGAATGCTCCACCCCACAAATGCAGTATGCCAAAGGCAGTACTCAAAGCTTACCAAGTTAAGGAAAACGGAAAAATTCAACACTAATGCATGTCTCTGACAATAAATTCGGAAATAAAAAACACTTGTTAAAGGAAGGACTACACTGTAATGACACCAAGTAACAGCTATGAGATAAAAATCCCTCCAAAATTAGGGAATGATCACAAGAACAAAATTGAACATTGTTTTATTGATAAATAACTTTTAAAATAATTTAACTCAAATATATTCTAGCATTACAATGGTAAACAACGTGAAAATTTTCAGAAAGTCAACTGAAGTCAACAGAATCCAAACTTGTTAAACAAACACAGATTTTTCAATTTTATCCCCATTATGTCTTCAAGGCCATGTAGTAGTTATATTTCTCTTCAAAGCCAGTTACTCATTTTATTGCTAAGCTGCTACATTGCAGAAGTAATGATTAATCACCCTTTGAAAATTCCACAAGACTTTGAGACACAAAATCATGAATCCATGTATCAATATGTGGAAGAGACGTGTCCACAAGAAAAGTCACTATTTTTCGATCCCAAGAGTTAGTGCTGTCATTAACTGCCTGTATCTGTGCCACAAAAGGTTTCTTCTCTACCAGATTCCGAAACACTATTGATGCCTCTTCTGACCACTGCTGGTTTTTCACTCCTAGGACAAATGTAAAGCAAAACAGAAAGTCATTTATAGACTAGAACAATCTAAGTTTAAAAGAAGTGGTGTGAGTTTAAATACTTGAGAAAACAGTTTTTAAAGTGCTAATGCATGCAACTTAAATCTAGAAAAAAACCACAAGCTCACTCATCTCCCACACAAACAAGCTTAATTATTACTTTTTTTTTCTTGAAGTTTAAAGATAATGATGTGTTTGCAGAAGTGAAAGGCAGATGCACTGACTCACTGAGCAATTCAGAGAATATTAGCTGTCTTGCATGACCAGGGCTTATCAGGAACCACGACAAAAAGGAAACTAAAGATCCTTTCAAAACAAACTTCCTTTATTTTCAGCCTGAGGGTGCTGACATTACTTGTCCCGTTGGCCTTGCTTTAGATTTTCTTAATCTCAAAGCAGCATCAGTTACTAAAACACCTGCCAAACCTTCAAGTCCCAGACAAGACATATAGGGGGCAGAAACAAAGAGAAATTATGCCTAAATGCCTCACAACTGCTCTTACTTTTTTCAGAGTAGTATCCCACAAAGTCAAGTCTGCTGGAACCTAAACAGGTTTTTGAATATGGCCGCAATCCACCTAGAAATAAGTGGCTCCTGCAGACTTGGGATTCAGTTCCCCAGACCACTGCTAGTGTACAGCATCTACACACGGGGGCTCAAATATCATGGTGGAATACCCAAAAGCCACTTGATGGATAACAGAAGCAGAAGAGCAAAATGCTAATACTTTGCTTTATTATTAGCAGCAGCTTGCCACTGACAGGACAACACAGGAACACAGCTGCCTGCAGATTCCAAAAGGAATTAAAAGTCAATAGTTAATCAACACTTAAGGAAGAGTAACTAATGCTAGGAAAGCTTTATGCAAATGAAAAAGCAAATGGGATTTTACAAGGAAACAGATCAGTGACTAAGAGGCATGAGACACAAAAACAGGGAGAAGAAAGTGGAAGAATAGCAGGACAATAGTTACTGATCTTCCAGGCTCAGCTGGCCTGCTTTGACAATATGAAGCATCTCAGAGGCAATTTAGCTAGCTACTTGGGAGACTCAGTGAAGAAGGAAAAGTGGATGACTTGCAGGCTTGCTGGGCTGGATCCTCCAGAAGACAGACACAGCTAGAAATCAGCCACATCACAGCACTGCACGCTGAGGACCCCAGACTGTTGGTAGCACATCCATCACACATCACTAGTTTAAAACAATCCCCAAGGTCACACTGAGGCTATGCAAGAAAGCAAATCCACAGAAGGCACAGGACACTAACTCTGTCACCTGTCACTTCCAACAAGCATATTCTGTGATTGAAATCTAGAGCAGTGCTGACCAAACAGCATCAGTAAGCAGCAGCTGACTAAAATGAGACATATACATCCCAAGACAACACAGAAATGAAGGAAAAATTTTGAAATGAAAGAAAAGAGAGCAAGGAGAGACCAATTTTTATTTTTGAAATTCCCTCAGATGCATGAACACTCTCTATGCGCCATATTCTCAAGGAAATTTTTTTATGTAAGCTTATTGAAAGCCCCATCCCCTCATGGAGCTCTCTGTTTGTTTGAGAAAACCAATATATTTCAGGAAACTCTGGATTCTAAATAAGCACTGGAATTACAGTAGGGTCAAGATATATATATATATATATGTATATAATCCTCTAGAAATTCAACATCTAGGTTCCTAACTTTATGTAAACTATGATAATCAGAACATTAGGTTCTTACCAACAGTCACATCATAACTTTCACTCTTGGTAATTGTCTATGTTAAAGGATCCAAAAAACATTAAGTTCTTATTTCCCTGTGTCTTTTGCATAGTAGATATCACACACATTAAATGATAAATTTTATGACCACGAAAAGCAGCTGCTGGGAAAGTTTAAAGGGTCTCCATTTTCAAAGACAGTATCTTAAAGTGCTGCATTAAATTAAACAAAAATTAAAAAAATTAAACAGAATCATCACCGCCTATGCCAAGAATAAAAGCAGGACATAAACATGTAGAAAAAACTCAATTACATAACCTTTGACTTTTTTCCATTTTACATTTCTGTTCATCTCCTATGCCCACTGATGTAAGACTTTAACAAAAACAATTGCAAATGATGATACCTACCTGCAAGCTGAGCTGTGATAGCTTGGAAAGGTAGTCTTCTGAACGTATCCAGGAGCGGCTGGACTTTCCCCACGC
>NW_005054379.1:619716-658170 GCF_000277835.1 Geospiza fortis | reverse complement strand
CATAGTCCAGCTCATACACTGACAAAAACCCATTTCTAAGGATCCCTTTTATTATGACCCTGTACCACCTAAAAGGGGGGACAACAAGAACAGATCATTTGAATTCATATTCACACACTGTCAAAGCACCAGAAAAACAATGCACAACCAAAAGATCTTGACCAACGTGCCTCAGGTTTCCCAAACCTGGATTTAACTGAATAATATCAACTATCCCAGCTACAATCTGGAAGCATGAAGAGACTGCAATCTCATTGACTCTCTTAATCTCTCAGATATCATTGGACATCTGCTACGTTGTTAACAATGCGGACCAAGCAAAACTAGGCTTGCCTAGCTTAGTAGAGTTAAGCTTGCTCTCAAAGATTTTAAGTAATTTAAGTATCTACTTACTCATCTCCAATTTTAGCTGCATACAGCTTATTTTTTTCAATGGTCACAGGTTTCTCTTCTGCCCTGCTGTAGTACAAGATCATTTCTTCCATTAGGGCATACAGATTGTTTAGCTCATTCCAAGGCTGGACAACGAAATGACCGGGATGGCAGGCCACTGAGACGTAGATATCCATGAGGTCACCAGGCTTTGGCAAGGGTAGAGGGGGCGGCATCTCAGTGGTGGACACTGCACTGCCAGGCTCTCTGCCTGAATCAGGGAAACTCTTCTCCGGCTTCCCACTAGGTAACTGCAGAGCTGGAACAGTATCACCTACAGCTTTTGTGAAGCCAGTCCCACTGGGCGCCACACTCAAGAAAACATCTTTCTGATGCTTCCACAAGTCTGCATTTTTGATCTGTCTATTGATGCTACGATCCATGTCTGGGAAATTCTCTGGAGCAAACAAGTAAATGTGTGCAATTCCTTTTGAAGCATCCTGTTTAATCACCTTGGAACACAAAATACCGTTTAACAACCAGTTAGTAACTCTTAAAGGCACATCTGATTTTGTACTGAAGACTAAAGCAGCAACAGTTCATTGCATTTACATACAGAAACAGTTTCAGTGTTCTTTCAAAGATATTAAAGAAGTTGGGGGTAATAAGCCGTTCACAGCAGATAAAAAGATAAAAAACACCTGCAGCAATTCCACTAACTTAAAGCAAACACAAAACTTGAATTTTGTTCCATCCAACAGGTTCAATGACAGTACTGCATGCAGAATTCTTGCTTTCAGAAGAACAGTAGCCAGTATCCACACAGATCTAAACAACTCATTAAATAATAACACCTAATCCTTTAAACTATCTTCCAGTCATTATGGGAAATGAGGCCTGCTAAATTAGATGGAAAAAAAAAAGAAAAAAATCTTCTAGGTTTCTCTCACATGTAATTTTCAAGCACTGACATAAAAATATTTCCTATTTACCATTAGATATGCCAACATTGTTAATAGTAAAGCACTTAAATTTTAATTTGACAAAGTACGCAACATTTTTTAAAGATGCTTCTGCTGATGTTCCTAGCCAGGAATAAAAACCTTCTGCAACTAAAGCATGCATCTGCTCTCTATTATTTAATACAGCAAAAATGAGCACCAAATTCAAGCTCTTTTGGGAGAGGATGTCTAGAAAAGCCAGGCACAACAGGTGTAAGTCTCAGAGTAGAGGTCTAGACTAAAGCAAGCAAGGTTATGGAAAGCTATAAAGCACTTTTTCAAAGTGTCTGACAGCAGCTGGAATCAAAAGGTTAAGAAGAAATTACCTTTGTTTAGTCTGTTATAATAAATAGTTATAATAGATTTCCTTTAGAAGGATATTTTCAGCAAGTTGAACTAACTGAAAATTGCAAATGGAAACAATTTTATTTCAAAGATAACAGAAATTCTAACTATACAAAGCATATACTAAAACAAAGCCAATTAGAAAAAGCAAACAAAAAAAAAACTGCTTTCAAAGACTAGAAGGAGAAAAAGCTTCGCTCACAAGAGGCATAAAAGTAATTCAAGATTAACTGAGAAGTTGCGTATTTCTATGTGCTGAAACATGACAAGTACATTTCTTTCTTATCAGTGGCAAAATAACTCTAGCTGCATATTTGGGCTTGGACAGCAAAATGAACAACTGCTGTGAAAATTGCTAAATTCACAGCAGAGGGGAAAAGACAAGATTCTAACAGGTCTAAGCAAGTAAGTTTTATAACAAATTTACTAAGAAAAGAACTTTGTATAGAATTTATGTCCTTCAGCTGGATATAAACTTCTACACTTCTGTAACAAAAACCAATTTGATGAGCTGTTAAGCTTTTGAAGTTGTTCTTCCAATGCTCTTTCCACATGCCTATGCGAGTTCAGGTCTCATAGGCATTTTGACTACTTACCTTCATGCTAAATTCAGGACAATTTATTACAGCATCTCTCAGCCACAGTACAGCATCTGGAGTCCACATACCAGTGTTAGGAGGCAGATCTGCCAGACAGCACTTCAAAGCCTAAGAACAGAATTAAGTATACAAGGTACAATTTAGTAATATGAAAGCTGATCCAATTCAGAGAATAATGCTGACAGAGTCAATCATGCATGACAAACAGAAAGAGCAAAACGCAAATCCAGTACCATGACACACACACAACATCCACCAACTCACAGGACTACACTGGGATTTATTTCAGGCGAAGATGCACAATAAAATACACTGCAATGCTGAATGCTGTGAAACAAAACAGAACTTTAGTACATAAACCTTGAAGTAGCAGCATTACTAACACTGCCAAGAGATTGAATACAGGTTAACTTTAACATGTCTTCATACCTGAGGAGGTACTGCAATTACTTCTCTCAGGAACTGTGGTGGGATTTCTTTGAGCTCTGATACTTTTACAGTAGCAACTGTTCCACTATCCATAAATTGCACATCAAGTGCCCGTCTAGTGTGAATAATTTTTATCTGAAAGAAGAAAGCAAGAGCATAAGTTTGAGGTTAAAAACCAACAGTGACAAACACATAATAAAACATTTCATAGAAACTAAACATTCAGAGTGAGTTGAACAAAAAGAAGACACATTTCTATGTGGGCAAATTCTAGCTGCTTTTTGAATACTTCTTACCTCTACACGTGCCAATTTTCCCTTGGAAGGAAACAAGCAGATTTTGCCACAGAAAGGTAGCGATACATTGAACTCAGATGTCTGCTGCAAATACAAAAACAGGAGTCAAAAATCACAGAGCTATTACTATCTGGCACTCAACCAACCATTTCAAAAGCAACACATGGCATAAACAGTACTGAGAAGCAAAAGCTCTGCTTCAAATAAAAAGTATCTTTCTGGCTTTAGAAACACTTCTTATCACATTGCTTTAAGTTTCCCCAGTTGGTAAGCCTTTACATCCCAAACTCTGTATCTTAGAGGGAAATTGGGAGAACATGAAGTGACAGGGGTAAAAAGCCACATTTGGAAACAGACTAGGTAATCACCGACAATTACTTGGCTTGAAAAGTGAGAGCAGTTAAGAGCTATGACAGACAAGCTCAAGTGAAGAAGCTCCTAGCTTATATTCTAGAACATGCAATCTCTTGAGACATATAGCAAACCAAATTTACTGCTAACTCAAATGAAAGTCTCATAGGAGTGACAGGCACCATGATAATCCTAAATAACATAACAAGAAAACAGCTACACTAGAAAAAGTAGGGAAACTACATTTGAAGAACAATCAACATCTTACTATGTTTAAATTCTTGGGCAAAATGAGTTAAAAAACTCCAGATAAGCTGCAAAGCCTGGTATTAAAAGAATCTGAAGAACAATCTCTTTCTTTGATAGCAGCAAGAAAATAACAACCACTCTCTCCCAAGAATACCAACTCTTGAAACACCTATATGGCTGCCTTCCTTAGTTTCTTTGTGTTGCTAAATATTTTAGCAACTTTTAGCAACTTGTGTTGCTAAACTTTAGCAACTTTAGCAAAATATTTACACATTTTCTTTCAGTGTTTACCTTGCTTGAAACTGAATCCTGATAAATGAAATGCGTTCAGTATAAAATAGTACCAGCTGGTCACAACAACAGGTCTAAAGCTTAACTCCTACACCTCAAACACTTTGACAGCATAGTTTCACCAGCAGCAGTTCCAACAGGATCTGCTTTGTATGATTTGAGTTTGTCAGGCTCAGCAGAACTACAAAATTGATTACCTTAATTCTTACAAATTAGATTCTCGTAAGATTTTTTCTCTTTGAGCTAAATTCCCTTGAGACTAGTAAGGATGCTGCATGTATCAGTAAACATGGTGGAACACCAGACTTCTCTATCACGTGCCTATTTTAAAGCTACTTAAGACTTTTTAAAAAGTCCCCTATACATCACTTTGACGTTGAAAAGAAAGCATCAAAAGACACTTTTCACACTGAAAGGTGCACCCCAGAATACCCAAACAAGAAAAAGAACTTTTAGCCTTTTTGAATAGTCTATGGCTACCACAGAAACTTGAACTTATGCGCAAGGAAAATTATTGGTACTCTCTGGAGAAATGCTGCATGACTTTACCACTTCCCTTACCGTGGAACTTACCTTGTAAATAAAGTAGTCTTCTAGTTTCTGCAATATCTCAGAAAGTCTAGACAAGCCTTTGGATGGCACTTGACAATAAAGGCTCCCATCAGAGGAAACACTTGTTACTCTGACATTTGTATATAGTGCATCTACCTGCAACAGTAAGAGTGTGACAAGAAAGGGAAAAAAAAAACCCCACAAAATTTAGCAAAATTTCTGACTACTGTTTTTTGTCCATCTAAGACCTCAACAGTCAATGATTTTTAATAATTAAGGAGGAAACAGGACAATGGTACCTGTAGGTGCAGTTCAAGGGACTTGTCATACAATGCCTTCAGACAAGTAGCATTGATGTTGATATCATCTTCTCCGGAAGTGTCATAGAGAACAAGAAGAGGAGTATCACTCTTTTCCAGTATTTCCACAGCAAATATCTTGAAGCATGTCTGTGATTCCACAGCCTTTACTAGGACAGGATCATCACAGAAGGCTTCCAATCCTGTAAGACACACCAGACCTTTCTGTGTACAGAAGTTTTACTGCACCCCTACTACTTGCAATCTACTTGATTTCTACCTTTTTATCAAAGAAAGCCATCTTTAGGGGCAGAACAGAAAAGAAAAAGACCCTCTTCAGAAGGAGTTGAGGCAAATGTGCAGAAATAAATGGAAAGCATGTCAAGTATTAAAAAATCATCCAACCAAAAATAAGACAAGCTCATTCACAGCAATTTCACATATTTAAAATTTAATATTTTTAAAAAGTTAGAAAGGCCTACTAGTTTTAGAAAGGTAAATAAATTTACCTTTCCAATAGCACTAGGATCACTTCAGAATAATTAAACAGGCTCATATTTAGAAATTTTGCCTAGTTTGGCCACAACAGATGTACTTCATTTATGGGAAAAAATGTGCTAGTGCACATTACTTGACACAACATGTTTCCTTTACTTTCAATGTTTCCTTCTATTTCTTTGGGCTCATGTATGTTAAAGGGACAAAGACATCCATGTAAAGTGCAGAAACAAGCTCCATTACAGAGGTACAGGATAAAATAATCTTCTAATATCAAGGATTCTCTGTAAAATTCTTCTTCACATCCCTTCTTCCTTTCTTTTCCTTCTTTCCATGCATACTCATGTCTGCTTAGACTAGCTGAGCTGAACAAAATCTATCACATACAGAACTATTCCAAAAAGAGGATCAGAACTCCCCAAATCACAGAGGCTTCAATACATAAGCTGTGCCAACAGTAGGCATGCGTGCAGCCAGCACTGGCTTTCTCTTACCTGCCAGTTTACATTTTGCAGCTTGAAAAGGAAGTGATCTGAACTGTTTCTGCAGTCTGCATACACTGTTGCTTTCAACAAATTCATTGAAGCCATGATCAACATAGTATACCTGAGAAGGGAAAAGAGAATTAAAAGCACAAGATCATGAATATAATATTAAGTATGTTTCCTTGAGTCTAGGGAGACTGTATTTGGTTGCCACATTCTCTATACAACCACAGACAAATTACTTTTTGCCAGTTTAGCACCATTACTTTCATGTTTTCAGAGAAAGCCTCCTTCTCAAGATCTCTATATAATACCATCCTCTCCAACTGTTCTGCAGAATCTGAACTTTAAACAGGAACAGGTAATAAAGTCACAATTTTTATTTACAAAGTTTTCAAAGTGTTGAAAAGTCAAATACCAATTAGGTGCCATTTTAAGTTTTGCCTACTGTTTTTACAGCATTAAGAGAATAATTGTGATTTAAGCTTGTCTTTACTTTGATATAAATACCACAGTCAATGCAGGAAACCAGAATGGAAACTACTACTGGCAGCAAATAACTGGAGCTAAAGTTACAGAAGGAAGGCTTTGACGGGACTTCCTACAACTTTTTTCTAAAACTCTATCTTGCAAAATATCTGCATAGCAAATATTAAAAAGGAGGTCTGAACACTGTGACAAAGGATAATCAGCAAAAGCTGCAATAAAGCAGCAGCCTTCTCTGGACTGATAGCTCTGACTAGGGAGAAATGAGAAGCAAGCATGCCACTAATTTTCTTGCCACCTCTCTAAACCCAACAAGACCTCTCTTTCACAAGACCAAGTTTTGACACCCAACTCCAATTCACAGCTGAAGGGTATCATACTAACTTTCAGAAAAAAACTTAATTCTAATACATGTGCTATTTCAGTATTTATAAAATGGTTCAACTTTAAAAGTATGTTAAGCAGAGCTGGGGAAAGAAACAAAAACGTTAAAGATCTATCATTAATACTGATTAGACAAGAAATAACTGAGCAGTATCAAACTTTTTTTATCCTTCTAATATATGTTCTAACTTCACTGCAGATGGCAAGAAGACTCTGTTCAGCACAGGAAAATTTTATTAACAGAGGAATTAAATAATGTCAATGGGCTTTAACTAATATACATATGACCATATGACATAACTCCTTTTTATTTTTTTTTTTTTTTGCTATTCAGTGCATATTAGAGATACTTCAGTACAAGACTTCAGACAAGATCTAGGAGCAAATGAATGTTGTCCTTCCCTTCCTCTTCCTGTGTTCCCCTCAAACCATTCCTCTGACCAAAGGTACATTTTCAGTACCGCAGTGCTATAGGGCCCAGTTCCTTTTAAAACCAAAACCAAAGTTCCCAAACTCAAACTATCATGGAGAAAAACCTGAAAGACCATTTAATTTTGTCAATCATATAACTCTACAAGGTCTTAATTTCTCATATACCTGAAAGTAGAACACTTCAGGGCAAGAAAAGAAAGAATACTAATGCAGCATATTTAAGACTTGACTGTGTATCTAAAAAACAATTGTCTCAATTCTTTCTCCAAGTGCCAGAGGAGGTAATTGCTTGCCTTAACTCTGTTGTCCTCTAGAGAAATTATCCGTGCACGCAACCAGGCATCTTCTTCAGCATGTACTGCAACAAGCTGCCCAACACTCAGAGACTGAGCTGATGACACTGTACTGGTCTGACTGTAGTATATTTTCATTTCATCTTCCATTTGTTCCTGGGCAGAAGAATACTCTTTGCCCACATACCTATGGTATTTTACAAAAAAACAAAACCAAAAAAAACCACAACAAGAGTTGGGATGCAACTTCAAAAAAGCTGAATAAAAACATAAGAACATTTACATGCATATATGAATAAATTATATACATTTTCTAAGACATTCATGTCCAAACTCCTCTCTTTTTAGGACAAAAAAGTTACCCTGTCACTAACAAACACCCTCTTAATCTGGTTTTCACTGCAGCTGATCTAAACCAAAGCATCTAAAGTGTCTTTAAAAATTAGCTGTTAAACCAAGCGCTGTTTTCTCTCATACAACAGTTTAATCTTGGTATTTGGCTGCTGACCTAATTCATATTAATGCTGTTTGGGTTACACAGGTCTTCTTAAATCAAGTATATAAACTTTCTGGAAAATCCAAATGGGAAGTTCCGAATGCTTCAGCAACAAATCAGATTAGAGCAGACAAAAGGAAAACCTACCCACAAATTTGTATTACTAGCTACTGTTTCAACTTGTTCATAGAGATCATGATTCTACTCAATTCTACCACATAGTTTGATTATATGTCCAGAGATAGTGCAGATATTGTAATACAACATGGTATCATAACTCTGTTACAAACATTATGTTAAATCTGACCACATTCCAGGGAACTCTGATTTTCCTAGAAACAGCCTTTTTGTTTCTGTGCAAGCATTCATATACTTCGCAATGGAGATAAAGTGGGATGACAGTCATGCATGCGTGACTCAATAGTTTCTTGAACATTTATTTCATAAATATACCTAACAGACAGTCAGAGTAACTCAACTGAAAGCAGAAGAATCTTTCAGAATTTCCTGCTTCACTCCCTATTTTATTATTTCCTTTAAGAATTCAACTGCAGTACCTAGTGTATCATCTCTTCCTTCAAACACTCCGCTGTGAATGTCTAGCAAATATCTAAGAGTGTTTCTATCTATCTCTCTATCATAACAACATTACAATTCTTTGAAAATTGATCCATGTCTCAAAACAGAAACGGCATCAAAACCAGCACCTTTCGGCACTGCCTTCATTTGTACTGCATGTGAAAGGTTTCAGACAAAAAATCTTTGCCACATACCAAGAAAGCAAAGACATATTGCTCCATCCCTGAGATTGAGTTAGGAATCTTGATTTTATTGATCCTGCAAAAATCAACATCAGCCAACAGCAGCTACATAGTTCTTGTGTAGGTCAGCAGAAAGAGGCTGGTAGGACATGTAAGAAAAGAAGAGCCCATGCGCTGTTTCCTCCCTATATGTCTACATGAACATTTTCTTGTCATGGCAAAAGACCCTAATCCCTCCAGGGCTAGTTTCATCATATCAGGATAAATGACCCTGCCCATGAAGTAGTAATTTTTGTAACTAGGACCAAGAAACCACTAATTATCATCATGTACCTACACAGAGCTGACAAAATGAGAAGCTTCAATACTGTCCAAGAAACATGGCTCAAATTTGGGAACGCCTGCTTTGTAGAGAAATTTTTACATAACCATCCTCAGCTCAATGTCATATGGTATTTTAATCCACAGTACTCAAAGTATTCATCTGAAATACTTAGGGGAAACATCCTTAAAATAACAGACTAGAAAGCTAAGAACCATATTCCACATGGACAGTAAGTTAAAAATGATGCCAGAACTAAAAGGTGCACAGGAATGTTTTGTAGAGTTAAGTCACATGTGCACAGCAGGCTGGAAGTAACAGATGTAATGTAACAATCCACCTCTTACACTGTCCCCTTGGAGCAGGCTGATTAGGAACCAAATCAAGAAACACTAGTAGTTTTTTGCTGGATGAATGCTCATCTTTCCATAAGTAGAATCTGAGTGCACTCAAATCATGCCCAGTTAGTCTAAGGTATAGATGCAAAAAGTATTTTAATAAGCACAATAGTAATATCAGAATACTGTTTTGTGTTATAGTGGGATTATTTTATAAAGTCTTCCAATTGCAAGTCAAATCTGCCTTGATTCTCAGACACATTACAGCTAATGATAAAAGTGATTGGTTCAGGACAGAAAAAGTTTAAGAAAATTTCCATTTAAACATTCAAACAAAACGATTTAAAATTTTCATTAGTAAAATAAGTAAATAATAAAGTCCTGAAACCTCCTGTTCATCTATTTTTTTTTCTGGCAACCTGCTCAATATGAACATGTGGATTATAAATAAAGCAAAAAAGGAAGATTCCAAAATATAAACTTGCCTAATAAGGACCTCATTAGTGTTTTTCAATTCTAACACCATGATGGACACAGATCCTTCTGATGGAATAATTAGAGAAGGAACAGTTATGTTTTCTAGGTACTGGTCCTTGGATTCTTCATACTGCTGTTCAGCTGTGGCCTTCACACCATCATGCCTCTTGACTTTCTCAGTGACATTCAGATTTTCATCACTGCATTTCTGGGGTTTAGCGTAGAGGATCGCCTTTCTGGGGACTTCAGATACGTAGTCCACAACACATACATCTGACAGCAACTCTAGATTATTTAGAATGTCTTCTGGGAATTTTACTTGGTAAGTGTCTTGGTACACTTTGGGAAGCGCATGAGCCCAAAGACCATTGGAATACTTCAGCAAGATGCCAACAACTTTTGCCTTGAAGTCGCTACTGAGTGATGCAGGTGCGGTCTCCATATTTGGCTTTAACAAAGGGTCTGCTTTTGGTGAAGTAACATTCTGAGATGCCTTTTCTTGCTCAGCATCGCTTTTTGCTGCTGGTGGTATTTTCTTAGCAGGATAAATAAATCCATCTATTGGATCACCTCTGTGTATTTTCTCCACCTTGGAAAACAACAAAGAGAATCAATAATCCGTTGCATTTGTAACACTAAATCGTTTTGTCAATTCACTTTTATAATATGCATTTTATACAGACTTTGAAGAGAACATCCACCAGGAGCTAAGCTTGAGGCAGTTACTACAGGTTAGCATTTCCTGTAATGCTTCCTTCTCTGTTTTGAAGGCTTCCAAACACATATGAGTACATCAGTAGTAGGCAAATATCTAATCCATGCGATACATCTGGTACTTGCTTCCAAAGAAGCACAGTCTCTTTTTCCTCCTAGCAGGACCAGAAGATGGTGACACCCTTCACAAATTTACATCTTTTCCATGTTAACCTCCCCCTTAGGCAAGCAGATCATAAGCAAAAGTTTCTTTCAGTTTTCTGAGGGAAAGAAGATTTGACTCTATACTTCAGAAACAAAAGGACACTTGCCAGGCAGTGCCGTCAGGCAGGCTATCTGCTGCCATACTCAGGGAACTAGTTTTCTTTACAAAAGTTCTGAAATCAAGGAAGAAATTTCTGTTTTGTATAAATTTCATAACAAAACTGACTAGACCCTTTTAAGTCATGGCCCCAGCTTCCTTCAGAATCAGGTATTTTGCCAGTCCCTATATATCCACCCTTTGCTATAAGCTTATCACATAATCTAGAGTCACAACATTGAAAGTACTGTTTCAGAACCGTAGCCACAAACTCACAATAAAATTCTGCTTCCTAAAGCTTTGCAGTTTCAACCTAGATTGACCTAACCATACCTTAGCAGGAGTCTATGTAAAATTGAGATAACAAAAGGTCTTCATGTTTTCGCATTGGTCCCGAAGCAAGAAAAACAAAGAAAGTTACAAAGAAAGGTTTATGTAGCTCCACTTTGGAGTTCCTTTGTCAGAGGAAACAACTCTAATCAAAGTCATTTTCAAAAGCACATCAATGAAAAAACATGGAGCAGCTGAATTACTTGCTACTACTCAGGGGTAGCATTCACCTAAACTCTATTATTGTCCACACCCATCAGAACTTTATAAACCTTGCCCAGCTAATTATTTGCAGCTCTGTCCTAGCAACATACAATCAAAGCATAATGAACAAAACTCCAGGTATTTTCTTACAGAAAAAGAATAACATATATCACTCATTATCAAGATAACATTAGCAAGAAACAAATACCGAGTTACAATGCATTGAAAAATAATCAAATGGCCTTTGCTGTGTCTAGAATAATGTATTTTGTCCCATGTATATCACATCACACTTAGCCCAAATTGCCACATAGTCTGAATTAAGATTCAGGAAATGAACTATATAAGTGCATTTCCATACACTTGCTCTGCATTACATTTTCTAGGCTGGCAACAAAACAATCTGTGAAAAGGTTATTGGGAAGAGGCCTTGGTCAACTTCCATGAACACTGGCATGACACAAAGAAAATAATTTTCATGTATATAAATAGAAATATTTTCTATATTGAATGAGAATATAATAAGAATAAGACATAAGAAAGCAAAGTTCTTGGGCATCTCTGCTAGTCAGCTTAATGTAAGAGACAATAAACATGTCTGGCAGTAAAACCTATAAGGACCAAGATGCCTTCAATGATTCCTGACAGAGAGCACCTGTATTTGTCCCCTCTGGTATGAGGAATCTACCAGCGCCCTTTGCACCACAGGAGAAGAAAGGAGTTCAGTTAAAAATAGAACCAAACAAAAAACTTATCAAAGCCTTGCAAAGGCTTTAATACATGGTCAGGAGACCTAAGTATATCAAGTCACACAGGCAAAAAAATCAGAGCATGCCATTTTGGCAGATAATCATATCCTAGATAGAGAGGAATTGATAAGGATGTCCCATGTGTCCATGGACAAGGCTGAGGAATTAATTTACATGACCAGCCAAGGAAACCTTTAGATCCAGAAAATACTTAACATTATCAAGACAACGATTTGTTTGAGAATGCTGTGTTGGACCATCCTGGAAGAAGCTGGATGCAAAGGTCTGCCTTTATGTATCCCTTCTCTTGGCTAGTGCTCTTTAAATAGAGCTGCAGTAGAGCTGAATAAATTTTTGCTGACAGGACTATAAACCCTTACACAGTAGACCAGCAGCAGACTGAGGAGAGAAGATCCTCAGAGATCTTTAAGCCTCTTAACTCCAATAATAGCTCTGGGGTTTTCTAGACACTGAAGTTCAGGTTTGAAGAGGCTGTATATGCTAACTGCACAAACCATTTAGAGACAGCAAAACACTATTTTCAGTAAATTGTTTCAGATTACTTCAGTATAAATAAGCACAGGCTGACATCACTAGAATCACTGAATCATAGTATATCTTGAGTTAGAAGAAACCCACAAGAATCACTGAGTCCAAATCCTGGCCCTGCACAGGACATCTCCAGGAATCACATCACCTTCAAGGCCACAGAAACTTCTAATAACAAGCAAACGGCTCCACTTGTGAGCAGCACTTCAAAAGACACACCCTTTCTCAAGCACAAATGTCTCAACCAAGTTTCCTGTTGAGCTTACAGATTTGCCTTTAAGGTACTCCCCATTAGTACGGCTGACAGCCCAGCTCTGCAAGCACATTATTATACTGGGAGGTACTGCGAAACACCTGAAAGACAATGCAGTCATTTGTCACAGCCAGCACAGGTTCATGAGGATAAACTCCTGCTTGTCAAACTTAATTTCATTTTATGACAAGACAGATAACCCACCTAGCTGATCCAGTGGATATAATCTTTTTGGGTTCCAGTAAAGCTTTCCATATTGGCTCTCACAGAGTCCTTCTGGACAAAACATCCAGCACACACCTGGATGAACACATCACATGATGGGTGAGCAACTGGCTCATGGCTCAGTGATTGGGGTGACATCAGACTGGTGACCTGTCACTGGTGGGGTCCCACAGGGCTACATCCTCAGCCCTGTGCTCTTCAACAGCTTCATAAATGACCTGGATACTTAGTAACCCTGGGAAGGAGTACTAAGCAAGTTCACAGAAGATAAAAAACTGGGAGCTGTTGACTCCCTCACAGGCAGGAAGGCCTTACAGACTGTGATCAATTAGAGGGCTGGGCAACCACCAACAGTATGAAGTTTAACAAGGGGAAGTGCTGGATTGTGCGCTTGGGATGGGGCAAGCCTGGATGTGTGTATAGACTGGGGAACAAGAGACTGGAGAGCAGCTCCATGGAATGGGAGCTGGGGGTCTTGGTCAGTGGCAAGTTGAACGTGAGTCAGCAGTGCCCTGGCAGCCAGAAAGGCCACCCGTGTCCTGGAGTGCATCAGGCACAGCATCACAGCCATGCAAGGGGCCTGTCCTGCTCTGCTCTGCTCTGGGGCAGCCTCACCTCGAGTGCTGGGGGCAGTTCTGGGTGCCACAATGGAAAAAAGGCGTTGAGTTGTTAGAGAGCATCCAAACGAGGACAATGAAGGTAGAAAAGGCCTCAGGTGAAGGCCATATGAGGAGTGGCTGAGATAATTTGGTCTGCTCATCCCGGAAAAGAAGAAACTGAGTTGCAGTTATAACTTCCTGAGAGGGAAGGGGAAGAGGAGCAGCAGGCACTAATCTCTTCACTCTGATGACCAGTGACAGGACCAGAGGGAATGCTCTGAAGTTGTGTCAGGGGAGGTTTAGGTTGGATATCAGGAAAAATCTTTTTCAGCCAGAGGATGGTTTGAGCACTAGAACAGGCTCCCCAGGGAAGTGCTCAGAGCACTATCCCTGACAGAGCTCAAAAAGCACTTGGACAACACTCTCAGGCACATGGTGTGATTCTTGGGGATGCCTTGTACAGGGCTAAGACTTGTATTTAATGATCCTTGTGGGTCCCTTAGAATATTCTGTGATTCTATGACCTTGCCTCTTATAATCTCTCCATTACACAGCACAAAACAGAGGCAACAGCTGGCAGAATGAATTATCAGGGCAACAGAGAGTGAAGTTGTTCTACACAGGAGAATAATATTTTTCCCTGCGCTTGAATAACAGAAGCAGCTCTTAAAAACTGAAATCTGGAGACTCAAATAATAAAACTTCAAATAAAAAAAATATTCCCAAAATAAATACTGACACTGCAACTGAGTGAAATGGAAAAGAGCAAGTCCCCTTGTTTTGACATACACATATAGCAAGGACAAAAGCAGACATGCTCCTGTATTGGCAGGACAAAATCTTTGCACAAATATGCTTGACAACATTTAAAAAAACCACTGACCAACATATAGAAACTAAAGAAAGTATCCACTTTCCAATGCCAGCCTTACTTAATTGTGTGTACAGTGATAGTCGTATATTGGTAACCCCCTGGAGCATCAACATGATGTTTCCAAGAAGGAACTGGAGAAAACACATCCTTGAAATGAGAGTTTCTAGTCAGAATAGGTGTTGTTCAATTTCAGTGTTACATTCAAACTAGCATATGCAGTTATTTTCTGCTATTCTTCTGCAAGGTAAGAAAAGAAAACCCGCCGAGGAAGTTAGCATTTAATGTCAGTGACAGAGTCTCATCAGAAGTCTGGCTCTACAGTTTTAAGTATCCAACAGGTTCTCAAAGATGGCTCTAAAATACAAATCAGAACTATCACTCTGATTCACTGAGAAGAATTCTTCAGAAATGTGCTGCAGGAGTTCTTTCAGATCTGATTTAAATATGCAACATGGAAGCTCAACCACCACAGCATACATGCCAGAGACTGTACACAGAAACATTTTAGTGACAGGCACCCTAGACAAACACTTCAGTGTGAAGGCAGCTCTCATCTACCTGACTTTTCTCAACAATACATGAAGTTAAACTCCTAACAAGCTGGAGCGCAAAGCAGTGAGGAAAGTATTTCTGGCCTTGATCAGCACTACCTGACATCTACACATTGGCTGACAGCACTTCGCTGTCACTGGCAGCCACCACAACTTCAGGTCCCACTGGTTTTGCCCATCCCTCTACAGTACAGGTCTCCCCAGGCAACGGTGAGACACTGCTTCAACATTAACATTCGACTCCTCCTGTACCAAGTAGCTGCTTCTGAAAGCAATAACTGAACTGCTGGGTATGTGTCCAGAGCAACCAAATCTGGGGAAAAAAAGAGACTTGGTCAGTGTTCTTGAAAGGCTGAAGATCCCCACTGCATATGGTGGCATCACTCAGTAAGGAGCTTTTCCTTACAAAGATCTGGAAGCTTCTTACATCATCCAGTTACAGCTAATCCTTGGAATCCACTCCAGCTTTTGCAGCTTCTAGTCTGATATGCAATTAATTATTTTGCATGGGAAGCTATGATATCTATTTTCTTACCCTAAACAACAAAAGAACACATCAAAACACTTGTTTTTAGCTAAGCATCATGTCAACTGGGAAGCTGAAACAGACTGGAATATGTTGGCCAGAAAAGCTGCAGCATGTCCATTGTTAAAAACATGACTGGATACAGACCTGGACAGACTGCAGGTGACCCTGCATGAGCATGGAGGTTGCATTGGGTAATCAAAGGAGGTCCCTACCCCCCTCAGTGATTCTGTCTCTGGTAGTCATTTCTTCTGTACTTACCTGAAATGTTAGAATGCAAATCATACTAGGTATATCTTTCTATTTTCTTTTGTGGCTAAACTAAAGAATCCCTATTGTCAAGATATCCTCTGTTCAGATTCAGCTCGTGCTCAGAGCTGGGATGGTAAGCTCTACAAAGTTCAAGAGTGTCTTTAGATTGCCCCCTTCTGCCCATCCCCTTCACCCTCCCACTCCATTACTCTGCACATCACAGAGAAGATAGTTGTTCTCCAGCTTCTTGTACTTACAAGACTGGCTTCTGCAAATACACAATTACAGAGGAAACTGTGATGCAGTAAGACAGCTGAGTCAATCTAACAACTCCATACTGTTGAGGGCTGCCCCTATTCCTCACATCTTTATGCCAGCACTGAGGATCAGCAGACAATTCTGTCAGCAGTTCTTTTTGGCTGTAATACCCTTTACCTCATAATGCATTGAAGTTCTCCTACAAGGTCAGAAAAGGACAAGATTTAAGACACAGGAGATGCACAGGTTGCAGGAGTAAGAAAAGATGCTGTCAAAATGGAGTCTGACTTCATTTGGTGGCTCACAGCATTGTCTAACCACTCATCACCAGGACTGAGTTTCAGGTGTATTGATTTGCAGCCTGTTCTAGCACTATGTCTGGACAGCAAAGTCATTCTGGACCTTCTGTCCTCAACCAGTTCATTTCCACACATTCCAGGACACTATCTTCTCAGCGAGGCTGACACCAACTGTAGTCTGCTCTGTGCTGAAGTACCTACAGCACATCTAATTACATTTTAGGTATAACATGTCTTGTGTCCTCTAACTCCATTGTAAATGGCTACTGGCTCTGTGTCTAAACACCAATTTCTTCAATGAGGGTGGCAAAAGAAAGTTATTGTAATTCAAGAGATCATCTACTGGAAACAGCTTTTAGGGTTTGTGTAAAACTGTGAGCTTTCATTCATACGTACTGCCAGAGGTGACAGACTGCTCCATTGTCTCCTCCATGTGCAAAGTACATTAGAGTTGGATTCTTTATTCTTTCAAGTTTGTTTCTCTGTTTAGAAAGATCGCTTTTGCTTCACATAGCTTAACTGTGGCATAGAAATTCCTTCTCTGAGAGTGAAGACCCGATTAAAATTTCTCAAGGAATACAACTCTCTACTGCGGCAATCCTCTTTTCTGAGCATACCTGTTTAGTTCACTGCTACAGTAAAATGTTACAGTAAAAGCTCAGCCGCCTGACAGATTAGTATGGAGTACCTATTTTGTTAAGACATGGTGTACTGCCCAGGATTCAATCTTATTTCTGTCAATTTGTTTACCATCTAATCCTGGCATTTTCCCAACCCTTCAGTTTCACTTTCTGCAAAAAGTCCCAACACGTATAAATGTAAAATATGAATCTGAGAACTAAATACAGCTAAAAAAAGATAAAATAAACAAAACCTCCTACCGGTCAGTTAAGCAACATCTCATTGTTGTCTCATGCAGGTCTCATCTAAAAAATTCTCTACCTTTCTGTGGTGATAAACTTCAACTTGTAGTGACTATCACAAAAAAAAGATCAAACCAAAAACCAAATAACAAACCAATCAAATACCCCCAAAACAGTGAAAAAAATGCTAATTTCCCCCTTAATTCCTCCAATTTTTTTCCAGTGATGTATTTTCAAGACTAATAGACTGTGGGACCTGTCCAACACCTTATCAGATATCCAAGAGAGTAAGTGAAGAAAACTAAGCCCTGCTTTACCCTGTAAAGCCTCCTCCTCACAGTAAACAGCCAGGAAAATGGTCTCCACTCTGAGGAGCCTTTTCACAGATCATCAGCCAATACAGTCATTAAAGGTCACTGTAGTGATTTAAGGTCACTAAAGAATATACTCACATGTTACACATTGTTTAGCTTTATGTTTATTAAAAAGCAGTAAGAAACCTGACTGAGGAATGATAGATTAGAGACAAAAAACTGTCCTCTGACAAGTAATAGTTAATCTGGTATGTAGCTAGAGCCAGTAGAGTATTTTATGGAAAGGAACATCTTTGTTCTAGAACTGCTGAAAAGCAAATGTATCTCTTCCAGCACAAGCCGAATTTCAAAATTCAGAATGGTAGTGTTATTTTTCTACCAGCTCCTTCAGAAAACAAGCAGAACGACTAAGGCAGTCATTACCACAAGAAAACTCCAGAATCAAATAAATATGCATACATCCCTTCATTCTGTCAACTAAAAGGTGTCTGCTTGTTATTCATTCTACCAAAATACCAGCTCTAGGATTGGTGTTTTCACCAAAACTTTGGGTTTTATAAACATAGAAGAACTTCTGAGGCACAAGGTATGACAGGGTCTGACAGGATCCATCTGTCCTGATGGATGAAATTATTTTTGGTTGTTAAGCGACCTGCTGTGCCACTCAGACACTTACAACTCTATGAACAGGATGGGATTCACCTGAGTACTAAGGGACCTGAAAGAAGCACTTGCCAAGCTGCTCTCCATCATTTACCATCAGTACTGAATAACCGAGGAGGCTGATGACTGGAATTTGGCTGATGTGATGCCCACGCACAAGAAGGGTTAGAAGGAATATGTGGAGAACTACAGGCCTGTCAGCCTGACCTTGGTGCTGGCAAAGGCTATGGAACAGATCATCTTGAGTGATCATATAGTACATGCCAGACAACCAAGGGATCTCACCCAGACAGTATGGGTTTGCGGAAAGGCACGTCTCACTTGACCAATCTGATGTCCTTTCACGACCAGGCGATGTCCCCAGAGGGTGAGGGAAAGGCTTTGGATGCTGTCTACCTAGAATTGAGAAAAGTCTTTTACACCATCTCCCACAGCATTTTCCTGGAAAAGCTGGCAGCCCATAGCTTGGACAGGAGCACTCTTTGCTGGGTTAGAAACTGGCTGCACAGCCGGGCCCAGAGAGTGGAGGTGGATGGTGTCACATCCAGATGGGGGCTGGTCACCAGTGATGTTCCTCAGGAATTAGTATTTGGCCCAATCCTATTTAAAATCTTTACTGATGATCTGTATGAGATCGACTGTACTCTCAGCAGAATTCACTGATGACAGCAAACTGTGTGGGAGCGTTGACCTGCTGGAGGGCAGGAAGGCTCTGCAGAGGGATCTGGACAGGCTGGATATATGGGCCAAGGGCAAAGGTGTGAAGTTCAATAAGGCCAAGTGTCAGGTCCTGCCCTTGGGTCACAACAACCCTGTGCAGTGCTACAGGCTGGGCAGAGTGCCTGGAAAGCTGCCCAGCAGAAAAGGGGCCAGAGAAGGGCAAAGCAGCAGGTAAAGGGTTGGAGCTGGAGAGGGTAATTCCTATGAGGAGTGGCTGAAAGAGCTGGGGTTGTTCAGGCTGAGAGGCCTGAGGCTCAGGGGTGACTTTATCACTCTCTGCAACTCCCTTTGAGGAGGCTGTAGCCAGGTGGGGCTCCATCTCTTCTCCCAGTCAACCACTGACAGGACAAGAGGATACAGACTCAAGCTGCACTGGGGGGGGTTCAGGCTGGAGATTAAGAGGAATTTCTTCACTGAAAAGGGGGTCAGGCAGTGCACAGACTTCCAAGGGAGGCGGTCAAGTCACCATCCCTGGAGGTAGTCAATAAATGACTAGACTGACAACCAGTGCTATGGTTGACAATGGGTGTTTGGTCGAGAGTTGGACTTGATCTTGGAGCACATCTGAAACACTTGCTGAACACCAACACACAAAGTATGAGAAACTAACAGGATAAACACCAAGCACCGGTTAGTTCCCAGAGCTATGATTTCTTTGGTGTCAGCAAGACTTGGTGGAACAAGTGCCACACCTGGCATGTTGGGATGGAGGGCTGCAGGCCCTTCAGGAGGGATGGGCAGGGCAGGCAATGTGAAGGAGTTGCAGTGTATGAAAAGCGGAGGTTTGACTCCACAGCCCTTACCGCTACTGATGACGTGGATGAGAGACCCTGGTTTCCAGGGAGTGTTGTAGTGTCTGCTACCAACAGGCACTCAGGAGAAATCTCTGGGTTGGTATCTTGTTCTTACTGGAGATTGCAACTCCCCAGACATCTACTGTGAACACTGTACTGCTGTGACAAGCAAATCTGGGAAATGTGTGAAGTTTGTAGGAAATAACTTCTGGTCACAAGTACTCAGTGAGACAACTAGGAACCAAGGCCTCCTAGGCAGACTGTCAGGGGAGGTTCAGACTTGATGTTAGGAAGCATTTCTTTAACAAGAGGGTGGTCAAGCACTGGCTTCTTGGTTGACACCCTCAACCGAAGGTTGATTAGATGGTAAGCAAATTGACAGAAATAAGACTGAATCCTGGGCAGTACACCATGTCTTAACTCAGCCTGACAGTGTTCAAAAGATATTTGGATAATGCCCCTAATAACAAGTTTTAACTTTTGGTCATTCCTGAAGTGGTCAGGCAACTGGACTAGATGATCACTGATAAGATTCCTTCCAACTGAAATACTCCTATTTTGCAAATACTTATCACTTGCATTTTTCCATACTGAGTCAACATTTGCATGAAGCTACCATAAATGCCAAGATCCCTTTTTCCCAAGCTTCAAAGTCCACACAGAAAAAAATCCACTTTTTTTTAATGTAGGGAGAGTCCTTTCTGTCCATGGCCAAGATTACAATGAAATTTTGTGGGCCAGAAACATGGTATGAGGAGGTTACATACCTCTTCAGAGAGCCCTGGTCTTTGTAACTCTGAACAGCCCTGTATTATTAGCCAGATGAACTTGGATTTGCATACTTTTTCAACTCACTTGTTACAATTCTGAGAGCATGTGTCCAAGTGTTACCCCTGAGGAATCCCACCATTACTTCCTGCCTTTCTGAAAGTAAATCATTCCAGGCTTTCTCCATTTCCAGTCTTTAAACCAACTAAACATGTATGCAAGGACATTTCCTAATGTCCTAGGACTGCCTAATTATCTAAAAGCTTTTGGAAAAAAACCATGGAAATTCAAGCAAAACTTTGAGAAAAAATCTAAGAGTTCAGGCTTCGCTTGCACTGCCATATCTGCATCACCATCACATCACGCCTGAATCACTCACAGAGTTCAAGCAACTGAGGAGAGCTGAGCATGTAAAGGGAAAAGAAGTCCCTCAAACATACATACAACTCAGTAAGGAGGTTTCTATTTAGACTGCAAAAAGAACCATTTTTTCATGTTGCCAGTACCAATTACAAAAAAAAAAAAAAAACCTTTTAAATTTATATGCCTACATGCCTCTCACACATCTGCTGCAATACTCTCTCTCCCTCAGGGCTCAGCTGCCTGCATCCCAAGGATCCAAGGCTGAGCTCAAACACAGTAAAACTATATAACTTTGACTTAGAATTGCAAGAAAACAGCTAAGTTGTGAGAAAGAACTTGTGACAAAAATATATAGAAGAATAAGAAATAGACAGGAGTTGGAAGTCTAAAATAGGGATCACTAGCTGCTCAAAGAAACATGGCAAAGTAATTAATCAAACAGAAAGGTAAAGAAATCTGATAAAAAAAGGTGAAGGTGGGAGGGTCACTACCAGTCATCACGTTTTTCAAAGCACAAGTGCTGGAGGTGAAAGCAAACAATTCAGCAACACTGTGGATTTGCCCAGAGCTGTTGAAGCAGATTCTTCTCCTGGCTGAGGTCTGTCTAGACAACAAAGACTTCTAAGCATATTTATTGTCAGCCCCACTGCTCATGAAGGCTGGGCCACAATCTGTGACTGTAAGGCTCTACTTGGTAACTTTGTATTTTTGCATTTAGCTGTGCAAAGTATGTTGCTACAAGTAAGATGCTCAACCAAGCCGACCTAAAGAGGAGAGGTAACAGACAAATGGAGACAAACTCAGCCTCAATACCTCGCGCCTGAACGGTGAACACTGAAAACAGATCATCAACCTGCAACTTACACTGATATTTGGAGACTTGAACTCAGTAGAGAAGAAAAATATCCATTACCCGTAGTTGTAAAAACATGGAAATTACCATCTCCTAGATAAAATTCCTACCTTTCCAACAGAAGTTTTGGAGATGCAAAGTTATTCAGAAGTGATACCCTCCAAAGCACAGATTAAAAGCTTGCAGACACTGAAAGTGTACTAGGTTTGTCATCTGCTGGTTTGTAACTATGCTACACTGATCAGAATGAGTACAAAAGGAATATGTTCTTCTTTAAGAAGATAATAAAAGAAATACCAAGCATGTTTTTGAGCCTGGCGGACACTACCCGTGTAAGAAACCAACATGACAGAAATAATTCAGGTATCAGATCTTTACTTTCACTGGAGAGTACAGTCTTTCTTCTGCATTTCAAAGGTTCTACAAACCTGTACACCTGCAGACAATATGTTTAAACCATGAACTGATTATACTTAAGAGATGTACTATAGCTTTCATGTAAGAAGTCCCAATTCAAACTTCTCCATGCCTGAGCCACAATTACAATTTTGTAAGTCAGTAAACTGAGACGGGCTTTAGAAGCTCATTAACAGTTCTCTACAATAAGACAGATTGTGCCAAGATAACTTGATAGTTCTGACTGCTGTTGTACCGTGCCCATTGTATTACAATGTTTCCATGGATTTAATCAGTGCTTATTTATGCTTAAATGACTTTATTTGCATGCTAGAAAGAAAGAGATAGACCCAACAGATAGCAAGCAAATGGATAATGAACACAGAACAAAGATCCTGGATGAACAGGACTGACTGGAACATTAGCTACAAAAAAACCTAAAATTTGCTGCATGAATTAAGCCATTCAATAACAGCTTGCTCTGTAGATAACACAGGAACCAATCATCAACCATCAAAACAAAGTGCTGCTGACTGCATACATTTCTAGTGTTTGTAGTAAGGTGTTACAAACATATTTTAAACATCTGTGAGAATACCATACATGCACACAAATGGTGTTATTCCTGAAAAGCAGTTATTCAACTCAGTTATTTTCTTTTAATTTTTTTTTTGCATTTAATGCTTTTACAAAAGAAAAGACTCAGTAGGACATACAAAAAATGTACTTCAAGAAGACAAATAATTCTTATTACTTCAATACTCTTCTGTGCCACAGTATGACAGATACCAAGGTAATAAAATGTCTTCACTGACTGGCCATTTAACATTGGCCTGTTAAAGTAAAGCTAAATAAAGCCTTGATGCAAAGTTGCATGACACCATAAATGACACATGAATGCAGAAGAGACAGAAGTACAGCAGTTGAAGCCCCTCCACCCTGTGGTGATGGCAACTCGTGTCAGACCTCTACGTGGATACTCAGCCAGACATCAGCTCCTAATAAGAGACGCAATGACACCTGTAGTAATCAAGTGGTAACAGGCATCAGAAGGAGGGCAGAAAGGGGCTTGGCTTTAATCTCTCCCTCCAGCATTACCACTCTTCAATTTCATCTATTATTTTATCATAAACCTAACATAAACAGCAAAATTCCTTGGCTTAAAATGCGAGAAAGACCTCTGGAAAAGTCTATAGAAAGATAAATACAGGTAGACCTCAGACTGTTCACAAAGGATGTTGGTAGCTTGTAGCTTTAAGAGGAGGTAAACCCACCAACAAGGAAAAGCATAAAACACAATTGGGGAAAAAACCCAAACCAAGAACAACAAACATGGCATGGACATCACCTGTCATCAGCTATTTGAGTTATCAGTACTGGGGTCAGTTAAAGGTGGCAAGGCAGCAACCTCAAGCACTTGATCCAGAACACCATGGAGGCTGATCTTCCTTGTTCAATTATAAATCCAGCCAACTGTGATTTTCTGGGTTTTCAAAGGGCATTGTTACAATTTGGGAGTGGAGTGGTGGGGATGGGGGGGTTTTCTGTCACTGCTACAGGGCATGAAGGGAAATGCAGGTACACATAACATTTGGCAGATGAACACTTGGAAGTCTATAGGATGCAGGCATCTTCTGTAAAAATGGCTCAATACTTACTGTGCACACATGAGGCCAGTTCTCAAGCTGATAGAGCACTTCTGTGCTCAGGTCCTCCCAGTACATTTCCCGATATATCTGAGGCATCTTTGACAGTCTGACACCACTGCTGTACTTGCTCAGCAGCTCCTTAATGCGACTTTGAAGTTCATGGACATCAGCAGCAGAAGAGCCAGGGGCAACAGTATGTGCCTCTGCAGTGGATGTATTCGAGCTATCTGTTAAAAAAAAAAAAATACAGCCTTGAAGTAAACACAGCCCTACAAACAGAAAGACAGATCATTGCCTCCATACTTAAAAACTAAACATGGGATCTGCCAGCATAGCACCACCTCTGAAACATGGCTCTCCTGCCCAGCATGGCTGGTTCAGTCACTTCCTATGGCAAAGAACAATGGAAATCTCAGACATTAAGTAACTACGTAAAATGAGTTTTCAATTACTGTAGTTATTTTCATAAGATGTTGCTACGTGTTACTTCTGAAGGGATTCTGGAAGAGAATACAGAATTGCCAGCCCCACTGCAGGTAAGAAACTGCACTAAGATAGTATCCCAAGAGGGGCAGAGGATAATTTCTTTATGAGTACAAACGCCAGAAAGATACTGCATGACAACCAAGAATGTTCTTCTATATTCAGATGGGTGTACAAATCAGACCAATGATTTGCCTTTCATTCCAAGATATGTCCTGAGGAAAAGTCTCCACCCAGTAGGTAGCTTTTCTGTGCTACTGCATCCAAGGAAGCCCTCCAGTGGAGCAAGAAAAGTGACAACTGCTCAACTGCTCTGGGCAGTTTCATAAATTGTGTGTAGGCACTAGGCACTCATTATTCCAGGGGGAAGTTCTCACCACTAGCTTACCTGCTGCCTCATCTCTACTCCTCCCTTTGGTGAGCTCTATTTGCTACCAGACCTGAAGCTTCACAAATCAAGCTGACAAGTCTCAAAGAAAGCAACCACAATTTTGCAAGCCCATCAGCTGCACAACTGTTGAGCCATGCAGGCAGGAGAGTATTTGCTGGACAGATACATTATTAATGCTGCTTACTCCTGAAAGCCAGGATTTCATCCTTATACCAGATTCCTACCCCACTGGTGAAGTTAAGCCTACCCTCCCGTTTCCAAACTCCTCACACTGGTTTTGTGATTGGCTTTGACACTTACTGCCCAATGTTTTTCCTAGAAGACTAAGAGGCAGACAAGCAAACGCACATTTCCTCAGCACAATGAAATAAGAGTGAAAAGGTTCACTCACAGAACTTGATTCCTCATCCAAGCCCATCTGCATTCAAAACAACTAATACGATTGATTTTTTTAAGGTGACACCCTCTCTGAGGAGTCAACAAATAATTTCTCAATGGGCATACCATTTGACTCTGTGGAAGAGCTTCTGGACAGGTGAACTTGCAACTCCTTTTGAAACCGTGGTGGGACAGTCAGCCTCTTCTCAGATCTAAAATTGGAAAGAAAATTGCTTAGAATCACTCTTCTTTCTCTAAATTACATTCCATTTGCTTCTAAGACTTATACATAAAATAAAATGCATTCCACACATTCCATACACTCCTAGAAGGCCTCCTGCACAAGATGAGTACTCACAATGTATTTGTCAGGAAGACAACCTGATCAGCAGTAACAGGACAGATCAACAGGTAGTTTACTCATTTTTCTCATTATTGTGAGAAACAAAACACAGTAAAAAGACATCAGCAAAGGGAAAGCATCTAGGAACATAGGCATTCAGGGTCTTTTTGTGGATGCTGTTGGTTACATTGTTGAAGAGATTCTCCTCTGAAGATCTCTCCCACTGAAAGCACACAAATGTTGTGCTTGCAGGTGTTCTTCAGAGGAAGAATACAGACTTTACTTGGGAATACAGACACTAAAATGAGCTCCTGACACTGAAGAGGGCACAGCACTGTGTAGCTCACAAAGACCTGGAAAAAAATCAGCTGTGGAATAATTACATACGCTGCAAGCAAAAGGGAACAAGAGTTGGAGAAGGGAAATCAAAGACTAGGCAACATCTCCACCATAGCACAGCAGGTTGCTCTGAACCAGGCATCTCCTGACCAGAGCAGACCCTGCACATGCACTGAGCAGGCTTTGCAGAAGATCTCTGCCCAGGGCCAGTTCTGCAATTCAGAGACAACAGTGGAGCAAGCCATAAACCTCACCAGCTGCAGAAACACCAAGGGTGATTTCCACAGCTTCATCTGGACTCTGAGAAGGTAGGACAGTAATTCAAGAATGATGCTGTGGCTAGTTGCAACAGGAAGTCAAGACCAAGAAGCCCTATGTGTCATCACAATTGACTTTTAATCAGAGCATATCCATGAATCAGAAAGAGACCTCCCACATTCATGTCTCTTCTGAGAATCATGTTAAAAGATTTAACATTAATTTGTCTCCCCTGCTTTCATGCTGTCCCTGTTAGATGCAACCATTGTTCCTCCATCAGCTATGGGATATCACTTGCACCAAAGACCATACTTCTGTTCTGAGTCATGTCCCACAGCACTAGCTATGAGGACAGGCACTGCCCAGCTCAGCAATTTACACAACAGGAATCATGCCCAGAAGTGCTGGCAGCAGCAGATCAACTACAAGCATATTTACAAAACTCATAAAGTACAAAAGCAAAGCCACCCACACAAAATCAAAACTTCCACTCACACCTGACACTTGCTGGGCGTCTGAAAAGCCTCTTACAACACTCATCTGCACTACAGAAAAACCCTCTACGTTCTGGGCACACCCCAGATGCCCACACGAAGTAGCAGCAGTCTCTTCTTAGAAGGTGGCTGTGGCTGCCCATGCAGATGCTACAAGAAATTCAGGATCCCACCTCTTTGTACATGTACCTACCAGTACAGACAACTCTAAGCTGAACAAATACTCAAGCTAAAAAAGTCCTCTTAATGGAAGCAGACTCAAAAGAGACTACCATCTTTGCTAGGCAGAAAGCAAAACAATCCTGTGAAATAGCCCCATGGGTAGTGGAGACTGTCCTGCTACCCCTGCCTGCCAACAGGAATCCATAGCTATGTTCTTCTAGTCCTCTGTGCCATACACACTTGTATCACCTTAAGCCCCATGTCAGGTGACACAAGTGATGTGACAGCAGGGTACACCAGCCAGAACTGCAGGCAAATTCCAGTGAGGAAGAGGGCAGATGTTCCCTGCTTAAGCCATGCCATGTGAACACCCTGGAAAGGAATCTGGAACAGAGCACGGATGATTCCCCTCTGATACATGTAAAAGCTAATTGGATTTGGGATCCTCTCAGTATTAACAGACTTTATGTAGGGTCCTCCTATGCTTTCTGTTGTGGTTCAACAGTTTCACACAACGAAACTGTCATGCAGCTTTCCAAGCTGACATGGGCTTTGAGTGCAGCCATCACCAGTTTTGAGTGCTGCAATCAGACAAGTATCGTGTCATGTGCTGCTTGCTCACACAGATCATGATGGTTCTATGTCTCCACAGTGAGATGGGATACAGCCAGACAGTGCCAGGGCCAACATGCTTCCCTACAGTTTGCACATATGGACAACTCAGCTGCTTGCAAGGCCTCGTGCAGTTCCTCAGCTGCCAGAAGCCTGCTCCCAGCAAGAGGCCTCCCAGCCACCACAGCAGCCTGGCCCTTCACAACTGCCTGACCAGCCATGCAGCACTGCCAAGTCCCCATGCGTAGCTCCAGCTGGGCACGTCTCACTGCCACACATCCCTGCCTCACAACAAAGGGGAGCAATGTCCTTCCCTGCCAACTGCCTTACCTTGGTGAGGCCCATGCCACCCCAATCTGCTCTCTGGTGCTTGGACAGTGCTATCTAAGCAGCAAGGCCAAGTAGTGGCCAGCAGCAAATGGCTCCTGCTGCTTCAAACAAGGGTGTCACCAAGCACCCAAACCTGTTTTCATCCATGCCGCTGCCTTCCATTCTCAAGGATCTCTGCAGTTAGCCTTACCAGCAAGGTCTCTCCCTGCTTCTCAGGGTCCACAGCAACATAGTCAGGATAACCTCAGAGACTGCTGCTCTAAAGACAAGCCTCAGACCCTGCACCAGCCTCTACAAGAAAACGTTGGACAACTACCTTCAGTGCTCCTCTGTCGTCATGTGAGTGTGACAGAACTGGGAAGACAAACAACCTGCTCCCTTTCCACCAAATGCTACACAGGGGCAAGCCCCTAAAGCTGTGGTCATAAAAATCTCTGAAAAAAATATCACAAAGCACTACAGAGGTGGGACATAGGCCTTGGTAGTCACAAAAACCCACCATTTCCAGCCTCATTGAGGAGCTTCACTACATGACACTGGGTGGAGCACCAATACCTGTCAACATCCGAAGCCTGTAACTGGCAGACATTGTGTCAAGGCAAGGAACACACATCTGCCATAGCAGTACAGATGTTCAACAGAAAAGAACAGAGATCCCTATGTGCAACCATAAGAGCATGGGTGTCCTTTCCTACCATGTGGGTACATGGAGGGGCAGGGTGGGTAACAGAAAGTCAAAAACTGCACACAGATAACAGCTCACTCCAAACTGGGAAGTGGGGCAAAGACAGTCTGTCACCCTCAGGACTTGTCTCAGCCAACCTGAGCTGTGAAGGCTCAGTCACTCTCATAGGCAAGTGCTGACACCCCTGCTGGAATAGTGTCCTCAAGCTCATGCCAGATAACTATGAGGCTGCTGTCAGCCCAGGATTTTTGGGGATGCTGTTCAAAACTCCACTCACTGCACACTGTTTTTTGAAGTCAGGACCTCCTGGCTCAAAGAAACTTTCCCTCCTGCAATTCCCAAAGTACAAGCAACTACAACAGTTTAGAAGGTACAAAATGTCCCCAGCAGCAAGGACACATGGATCTTGCCAGCCCCGCTTCAAACTGGCCAAGTTGAAACAAATTAACAAATTAATCCAGTCACATACAACCCTGTATTCACATGGAATATGAATCGCATCTCCCTGAACTCTCCCTTCACTATGTACCCAAGCTAACAGGATAGCATTTGGACTCTTTACAAAAGCACAAGATGTCTCCTCCTCCAAAAACAGATGGGACAAAGCAGACTTTGCTTGTAGCTTCTCCTACAGTGCAGGGCAGAAAGAGACAACAGAAAGAAAGGCAGAACACTTACCTAAAAGGAGTTCAGGAGAGACTGCCAGAGACCAACAAAGATAACACAAGATGTAGCAGACTACATTAGGAATACCCAGAAGAGGGGTGACATCCACCTAATTTTATTTCACACATTACAAATCTTTAAATGTTATAAAATACATCCTGTATTTTCCTTACAGGAACTAATATGGAGAAAACTCTTAAGTGCGCTTTTTGCTCTGCCTGAGGCAAAGTGCCTCTGCCTTTTAGAGAAGTGCCACTTAAAAATATGCAACTCATCTGCACACACAGAAAAGGGAAGGCCCAAGCTGCTTCTACACTTTTCTGAGTCACAGCAGGATAGCTTGGTCCTTCTCTCCTCTGCACAACAGACCCCGGATGGCACATGGAACTCATGCAGGTGGGTGAGGCAGGACATGCCTGCTTTCTCTGGATCTTCCAGAAAGAGCAGGCACCGCAGCAGGATTAAGCTGTTGTGCTGCTCTGGGCCACTCCACAGCTACGCCACCGTGCAAGTGGCACGCCACTGCATTTCCATTCAATGCCAGGCTGACTTCCAACCCAGCCCGGGCCGGAGCCCTCCCCCTGCAGAGGATTACTGCCACAATCACAGCTCCGGAGGACTTAGCACAGCCACAATGGGCAACAGCAAACACTTTCTCACCACTGTCAGCTGACGGCCCAGGGCAGCTGAAAACAACACAGAAATAAATGATGGGGCAGCAGCTGACTAAGCCCCTGGGATTAGAGAGGCTCAAATGGGGCTGAAAAGCAGCATGTACCGCTAGCCCAGCAGAACTGCAGCTCCAGCCCTCAGCTCAGCTCACCCAAACACGGTCAGCTGGCTCCTGGCTCCCAGCACAACACTGACGCTGCAACACAGAGTCAGGCAAGAGGGAAAGAACAGCCACCTGCACAACCATCACCCTCAACACACACATCACCTGCCCCTGCACACAAATCTACTTCTCCTGCTTTCTGTCACATCGGCCACAACAGCTCCCTCCTAGGCCCAGGCAACAGCTCCACACTCCCTTGCTGTGACACCTTTGGCCACATTTCTCCAAAACACAGGAACAGGCCAAGAGCACAGGCTAGCTATGGCAGCACCCAAAAAGGCAAAACATCATCTGTCTCCTTCCTGGGTACCATCCCAAATTCAGACTTCATTTGGTGCAAGGGCAGGGGCCTGGATTCCCACTGGATCCCAAGGACATTGCTTGCATGGCAGCATCCAAGGGTCCATCACACTTCATTTTCCACTTGGGCACACGCACACACACACACGCACACACGCACACACGCACACACGCACACACACACACACACACACACTGACCTGTTTACCACAGTGACATGCCTCTGCATGGGGATTTCTTTAGGTGGTCCACTCCCAGCAGCTGAAGGTAAGGCAGATCGGGCACTCTCCACCACAGGTTTCACACCTCCACATGCCACTTCTCTGCCTCGGGGCAGGCGAGGAACAGGCCTCTTAGAGCTGCCTTCTTCTGGCATGTTCAAAGACCGGGGCTGCCGCAAAGTTCCTTTGGGCTTTCCTAAAGAGTTTGCAGATGCAGCCATGAGTAGCATTCTTCTCCACCCAGTCTACCTCCACCTCCCCGGGCATCTCCTGCACTGCCACCCGAAGGGTTTCTTCTCTACTCTGGTTTGTGGGCACCTGCACTCCCACCACACAGCAGAGGCGACCAGGTTACACCCACAGAGGAACACACCAGCATTCAGGCCACACTGGGATAAACAAGCTCTTGGTCACTTTGCTGTTTATATGCTGGATGTGCCACATCAATTTTGGAGGTTTCAAACACTTCCAAGGAGATTGATGTGCAAGAAAGTGAATCAACCTGCCTTTATAATCCCTGTCATTTAACTGTGATATGAGCCACTAGTTCAGCTTCCCAACTGGCATCCCTGTGGAAAAGCAAGAAACAGCAAACATTTCATTACAGACAACAGGGGAGCACACACAAACTAGGAGACCCACTGTTGTTCCAAGCTGCCAACCTGCAAGCAAATGGGTCCTGCCTGGGCTTAATCCTGACTCAATTCCACAGACAGTCACAACAGCACAGCAGTGAGGAAAACCTGGCCCATACTTTAGGAAGACACTGCTACAGAAGCTTATGCAAAAGGTAAGAGGTAAAAAGAGCCGAAAATGGGCATCAGAACTTTTGTGGCACTGGCATCAGTAACAAGAGCTGCTGAAACAGCCACAGCTACAGGGACTCCTTCTCACTGTGAGGGAATGGTTCAATCCTCCCACTCCACAACAGGCCGAGGCCAGCCCTAAAGAACATGCAGGCTCATTGTCACATTTCTTGCCCTGCATCGCAGCTGTGTTTCTCACAGAAGCATGAGCACATGAAAGTGAAGCCAAGCATCCTACAAGGACTTTGTTTTCCAAGATCATTCACGTCTTGCATACACACCTGAAAAGGGCTTTCTCTCTGATCATGGCCTTAAGATATAAGCATCGTTGTCAAGAACACTCATCCTCCCAAGAACTCTCCACTTGGACCCTGTAACTCGTGTCCATAGGTGACACACCCTCACAGCCAAGACTTTTGTGCAGCAGCTGCACAGCTCTTTCATAAAGGCAGGCCCTCTAGAGCTGCCTATGGCTTACCTGATAAACTGACTGGGGACGTATTCTTCAGCCTCATCTGACAGTTCACCTGCCGGACTGTTTTCTTCTTGGAACTCCTCTGTCGGGCCACCAGTTGAGCAACTCGTACAGTTTCATGGCAACTAACAGCATGGCAAATTACCTTGTTGGAGCAGGAAGGAGACAGGGGAAAAAGCAGTCAATGAGACCCATGCTCATCCACAGCCCTCAGAATCATCTGAATCCCTTTCCAAGCCTGTAACTGTTGAATCATGCAGGCCAGCAGGCAGTTCAGGAAAGGCTTCAGCAGCAAACACGGATCTTGGAGATCTCACTCTCCTTTCGTGAAACCCCAGAAGAAATCTCCATGAACCTCAGAAATCAGCAAACTAGACAGCCAGAGCCTCTCCATCACCTTTCCACATTAGGTTGGGCCTCTCTGAGAAACAGCCTGGTTTCTAACTCCCATCCCACAGGCCCACAATCTTGCTTTATAACTCTGGGAAGCCATGGGGCTGCAGCCTGACATTGCTCCTTCTGCCAAGGCTCACCAGAGGCTCTGGCAGCACGCTGACCCTGCGGAGCAGGGTTGCATTTGCCCCACTTACAGAAGAAACTGCACAACTATCCTGGCTGCACCATTCACAGGCACTGGGCTGGCCCCCAACAACAGCCCAGCCTTGAACAAGCCCATAGGTATCTCCCTGCACAACTTCATGGCCTCTTGCCTCAACATCCAATCACCACAGGTCATCCCGTGGATGGATATAGCAACTTTGCCTTGGCAAGACACCAAACCATGTGCCTAGCATGCACTTTGCCTGAAAAGAAGATGAAAGCCCAAACTTCTGGGCCATTCAACTGCTGCAAAGGCAGCTGGGTGAGTACTCATCCAGGACTCCATAAGACACAGGCAGTTATCCCAAAAGCACTAAATTAAAATGCAAGTTCAGGGTCTCAGTAATGTTCTGTGGTGGTGGCAGAGGTTGTAAAAGGGCCCCTTTCTCAACAGTGTCATGGGGCCAGCACTGCTACCTTGCTAGCCATAGCCCCCAAGGAACATCCGAGATGACCATTTTGCACAGGAGCAGCACAAGAGAAACTCAGGGATTTCACCTGCATCTCTGAAATTTACCAAACAGCAGCTCCAAAAAGGATCTTTTCTCACAATTAAGACAGGGCAATCAAAGCAGAAAAACAACAAAAGCAAGAGATCGTTAAGCAGCAACAGCTTGTTCCAGGGATCTCTCTTCTTGTTCTAGGGTGACCCACACAGCCCAGGAAAACAAGGGCAATGGATGATGACACTAGAAGCCAGGCAACCCCTCCAGCGGCGCTCTCCAGCTCATCCTTCCCCCTCCTCTGCTGCACACCCAGCACCTTTGCTGGGCTGGCTCAACACAGAGCCACTGCCGGGAGGGCCTCTCCTTCTCAGGGAGAGATCTCCTACCCCAGGAACTCCTACTTACAGATCAGACAGTGTACCTGCTGCACAGTCAGCACTGATAAAAACAGCAATCCAGCAGTATCACCACTGTAGTGATTAAATGCCAGGAATCCCAGAAAAATTAAGGCTGGAAAACATTGCTACAGTCCATGTCATACAGCATCTTTGCTTAAAGCAGCATCAATTAGACCTAGTCAGGTGGTGGAATATCTTCAAGAACAAAGAACTCTCAACCACTCTGGAAAACTTCTATTGTTTAGCCAGCCTTACTGTAAAAAAGGTGGGCTGTTTAATGTTTACATGGGACTGCTTTTATTTCACTCTGCTATCGTTGTTTCTTGTCTGCTCACTGAATACCAATGAGAACTGGAGATGGAGTCTGGCTCCATGTTTTTTTTACTCCCTTTAACAGACATAAGGATAAGATTTCCCTGAGCTTTCTCTTTCCCAGCACAAACAATCCCTGCTGTCTGAGCCCTGCATCAGAGACGTTATGTTCCAGCCCCTTCATAATCTTCACAATCATTCCATGAACTTCCTTCAGTGTGGCTGTGCCAGTCTTGTTCTGGGAAGCTTAGAAAAGGATGTGGTTTCACTGCTGCTGAGCAGAGGGGAATTAGCACCCCCCATCAGAGTGCTGGCAACTCTTCTTAATGAATCCGAGCATGCTGTTGGTCTCCCTTGCTACAAATGGCACCCTGCCCACTGTGAACTCTGAACCCACCAGAACTCCAGGGCATTTCTCTGCCAAGCTACTTTTCCGTTGGTCAACTCCAAAACGATACAGGAATAGGGGGTTTTTCTTCCCCAGGTGCAGGACTTGGCATTTCTTGAAATCCCTCTGAACAACAAGCACCTTCATCTGTTCTATCAGTCTCTCCTGTCATCTACAGACTTGCTGAGGATGATCTCTGTCCCATCACCTAGGTCATTCATGAACACATTAGACAGCAGTTCTTGAGCATCTATTTCCAGGGCACATTACTTTTAAGTGGTCTCCCAATGGGTTTTGCGCCACTGTTACAGAAGAGGATATTACAAGCCCTACCAAAATTCAGTTAAACCACATCCAATAGTCTCCACTCAACCAATCATCTCAATTTGGAAGGGTATTTATTTGGTAACATATGATTTTCACTTTGTAAATCCATACTGACTTGCCTTTTTGTCTTTCAAGTGGCTGGAACAGCTTTCCAGGATTAGACGCTCAACAACTTTCCAACAGTTCAATTTCAGCCTGATCTTCCCATCCCACCCTTCCCGCTGAAAGGTGGTGCTTTCTTTCAATCCTCAAGAGCCTCCCACAAATTACCATGACCTTTCCAAGGTAGCTGACACCTGTGAGTGCACTGCAATAAGCTCATAGACTTATGCACATTCAGTTTTTCCAAATGCCACCTATCTTAATCCTCCCCCAACAAGATTAGGACTTCCTTGCCCTACACTTTCCTCTGCCTACTTCCATAGTATCTCTATACCCCTACCAGCTCACCCAATTCTGCTTCTACCTCCTGTGTGCATGCTTGTAATGGTAGATTTAAGTTCGGCACTCCTTCTTCAATCATGTGTACCTTCTCCAACCTTGCTTAAGAGAGAGCCTTTGTCATACAGTAGCCTGTACCTGAGTCATAACCCATTTTTGTGAAAGGTGAACCTGAAATCCTTCACTCTTCATCCTTTCACAGATGTGTGCAACGATCTGCGCTCAACAGTTTGAGCATGGACTTCATAAGGCTTTAGTGAAGTGAAACACAGCAAAAGGCTGAAGGTCTCCATTGCCTGTACCTTCTTTCTTCTTTTCTGTTGTCCCTGTATCCCTGTCCTTGTTTCCTCCCATTGCCTGTACACTTAAGCAGCTATTTTAAGGACTTTTTTTGGAAGCACTTGCTCAGAACTGGCAGTGCTCTGGGAGCCGTTCTCAAGGGGACAGCACTTTGTCTTGGTCTTCAAATAATGAATAGTAAACACAGTCTTGCTTACGTCCATGTAGGCTTGTTTAGGCAGCATCTGTATAATCCTTCCAGGCTCCTTCTCCCTGCTCCCACCTCATGCATGCTTGCATTTATGGTTCAGTTCTGTCAGTGCTCCTGCCACCTTTGCTTTTTCCCACAACTACTGGAATGTACCATTCTTGAAACTAGAGAAGACAATTCTTGTAAGCTCACTATCTCTCCTGGATCATTCTCTTCAGGACTGTATTCCACGAGTCTTCTAAGCAGATTCCTGAACAGGCCAACATCTGCTCTCCCAAAGTCCTGCATTGTTGATTCTACTTTTTGCTTGGTTTCCCTCCTTTCAGGGTCACAGACACCATCTAGCCACACACAGGGCTCTTCCCAGCCTTTACATCTGCAATCGTTCTCTGTTTTCAAGGACTGTATCCAGCAGAGCACCTTTCTTCATTGATTCATTGCATGTGTCAGGATGCTGGGAGCAGCAGACACCAGAAACATCCTGGATTGTTCACACTTGGATGTCTTGTCCCTAAAGCAGGTATGGCAGTGGCCCAAATCCCCCAGTGAGTTGTTGTTAAAAGAAGGCATCACCTGCTTTGTCTGCCATTTCTTCCCACTTAAGATATTTGTAACAGATAGCCACCACGTTGCCATACACTGGTCTGTCCACTACTCATAAGCTCTTCCTGTCTCATCATCTGCCCCAAGACAGAGCCCCTGGCATCCCCACTGCTCCCAAACTGGTCAGGTCTCACAGGAACTCCTCCTGTCCACCACTGCAGCCCATAACTCCTCAGCAGCCAGTGTCAACCCACAGAAGCATGCTGGTTGTGTGACCTGTTGCAACAACTCTCTGTGACCTTAAATGAGATCACAGCCCTTAACAACACAAAGATCTCCAGTTTCTTCTGGTTGTAGCCCAAGCTGTGAACAGTCATGTACTGGCTCTTCAGAGAGGTGCCCACTTGTGCCCACTTCCAGAAAAGAGTATGAGAGCTTTCCTCAAACTCCTAGCTAACAGGAATGGATGCATGAGATGGATCACTTGACCTTTGTTGATTACTTTGATTGATCACTTGACCAAAGTCTCAATATAAAAGGATTTTTGTCTCTATACAGTTTTATCAGAGTTTTATAAATGAACGTTTTCACATCTCTGGTACATTTCACGATTTTCCTGTCACTAATGTTCTAAATATTTTTTTTCATTTCCTTCCCTTGTTTCACAGGGATAAAGTTTAACAAAATGCTTTGAATTAAAATGAATTCAGATGTAAAAAGGGATGGGGTAGATGAGCAGAGCAAAGCAGTCTTCAAATTTCTCCTTTTGAAGAGGCTTAATTATTCAAGCAGAAGTCAAAGTTTTCTTAGACAAAAGTGCAACAACACACTTCTCATAAATTAATATGAGGTAAAGCAAAGTAGGGTTCCTTGAAATGATGCAACCACCTGTTGCAGGTGCAAGTATTTCAATGAGTCCCCTTGCAGTGCTTTCTGTATGCTGAACTTAATTCTTATCTTCTGTGGAAACTGGAGGGCACAGCTACTGCATAAAGAAAAAGTCATCAGATTTAACCTTTCTCACATTCAAGACAGCTAAATTAGTGCTCAGTATCAAGAGGAACAAAGCACAATTTATATCATTGCCCTCCCAAGATAATGTCTGTTCAGCCTCAGTTACCTAGCTAATATTCACCTCCCACAAACACTTAAGGCAGCACTTAACATGTGGCACTTTGAGATCAATTTGTATTATTTACTGCCTACTTTATACTATTCCTTTTTGAATGCATTTCTTGGACAGCTAAGTCTTGGACAGTTGACCTAGCAGTAAGGAAAGTCCTTTTAAGACTATTTAGACTGCAGCCATGATCACTAGGTGCTACCAGACCCCTGGATGTGCATGCCTTTGCTGTCCTGCCCCACTGTCCGTAAGGGGATTAAAGGAAGAAGCAAGGGTCTTGACAGACATTTTGGAGGTCAGGGTACTCCAGAGCCATGAAGAGAGACTGGCTGACTGCATGCTCTTGTAGTGGCCTTGTGTCGACTCTGAGCTACGGTATCAGCCTATAATGGAGCTCAAGTATTCTGGAGAGAGGTGAACAAAGAGAACAGGCTTATAATGACATATAGCCTGTAACAAGAAAGCACATGAGAGCAGTCTCAGGCAGCTTAGCAGCCCATATCAGCTCATAGCCATGCTTGCCACCCTCTGCTTAATGTCTGCTATGTCCACACTGTGGACACTGGCAACAGGAGTGGCATCAAACAGCAACATGGGCTCAGTCTTTGCACCTTTCCTACCTCCCAGGTATTCAACAAGGTACTTCCTCTCAGCTGTTTCAGCCATGCAGAGCACAGTTGGCACTTCTGAACCACAGTGAGTCCTCCTCAAGTACCTCAAGACCCCTGACTTTCTTCTTTTTCACATCTTAAAGCTGCATTTCACTCTCTTGTAACAGCTGCCGCAAAGAATTCACTGCCCCTAGTGCTATCCAAGAGTTCACAAGGCTCTCAGCACACATCGCATTAGTGGATAAACAAGGCTCTCAAGGGAATGGCAGGATACCAGATTACACCCTGCAAGGCCCTAGTTAGAAACAGATGGCTATCTGCCAGAACCACCACGAAGAAGCATTTAATTGCAGGATCACAAATGTTCCCAGACCTGAGGTACCTGCAATCCTGTTACTAACGTAGCTGCAGCTGAGGCAGGCTTTGGAGAAAAAGAATCCCAAACTTGCTTGTCCGCTGTAAAAGGACAAATTCTAATGTAAAAATACAGAAAGGGAACCTGTGCTTTAAAACAGCCACATTTCCAGGTATTAGGACAAAACTCAGGATACCTCTCACTGTATTCTCATCAGACAGCTAATGAGGGAGAACTAGTTCTGAGTTCACAGATGCTGTCCCAATCCAGCTAAGCAAACAAGGAATCTCAGCCTTAAGTCCTGTCTCTTCAGACCTGCTATGACAGCCACACACTGTGCCAAACATCCACTAGCTTTTTGCTCTGCCTCAGGCTATAAAGACTTCAGGAACCCAGAACCATACTCCAACGAGGGAGAGGCTTCAAGCTTGCCACATAGATCATCTGCAAGTCACACAGCTACACCAGCTAGCAAGAGAACACATTCTGACTTCAAACCAGAAGTCCAGACTATTGGGCAAGGAGGTTTGCGGTCCTGGCAAGCTGCTTCCAAGGTGGCAGCCACCAGAAGACAGAGGCTAGTGCAGCAAGAGCAAGGAATAAGGGACAACTCTTCTACCACACCAATCCTCTGCTAAGATCTGCTTCTCCTTGATCTGTGTGACGACCCTTTATCCCTTGCATGCTTGCCAAACTGAGCCACTTGCAAATGTTGCAGGAAGGCACCTCACTTACATGAGCTCTTTGTCACCTCAGCACATTTTTGCAGTCCTGTTGCACTGCAATGCATAACAAACAAGAATCCTAAGCCCAAAGCAA
>NW_005054379.1:614364-619660 GCF_000277835.1 Geospiza fortis | reverse complement strand
TAACACACACAAGTTAACCTTCTTTAAGGTCCCAGGACAAGCCACTAGTATCTCCTCTACAGTCAGAAATGCTGAGAAAGGGGCCAGATCTCCACAGTCACACAAGTGATCTTTCCACACAGAATTCACATTTCTAGGAAGAAGCCCTGCAACTTTACACCTTCCAAATACACAACCTTGGGTCTGGAATGCAGATGCAGGAAAATGAGGAGCACTCAGTATCTTACGTCACAGCTTCCACCTCTCCCAGAATTAGTGCACCATATGCATGCTACAGAAATCCACAGCACAAAAGGAGGCAAAACTATGAACCAGGAACATTATGCAAACACAAAAGCCATTTCTGAACCATAATTCTCAATTGTGATTCTTACCTCTCCCATTTTATTCTCTTCCATTCTGACCACTCCTGGGATACTCTCCAAGTAGCCTTCCAGTGTGTCATGTCCTAGGTGCCTGAAGGGAATTAACTCATTGGTCAGGGATCTGTATTCATTCTGAAGTTCTGACAAGCGTACACCATTTTTAAAGGCATGAAGAACAGCTCGCAGGGCTTTTGCAACAAGTTCTGGCTCCTGCATCTTCACCTACAACTCTGTCTCCAAAAGAAAAAAAGAAGAGAAAAAAAAAAGCATTTTTACATACACAGGCTAAAATCACTGGGTTTTACTATTCAAGCTCCCTCCCCCAAAAACCAGAATGCAGCAACTCAGTGGCTCATCTCTGGAGACTGTGATACTTCTGGGTAGGCCTGTAGGGCCATGGTAGTGCAAGCCAAGCATAATGTGGTATGGAACACACGGGGCATGACAGTGTCAAAAAGTGCTGACAAAGGAGCACAGCAGCCATCATGCACAGGCTGGCTCTGCCAGACAATCACGAGAGGCCACATGCACAGAAGAGGGGTGGGTGCTGCTAAGCAACTGACCCACCACAGACAAGTACTGGATACTGTACCTGGGACAGGGCAATTCTGGATGTGTGTACAACTGGGGAAAGAGAGGCACCATGGAAAGTGGCCTGGGGGTCCTGCCAATGGGAAGCTGAACACGAGTCAGCAGTGCCCTGGAATCCAGGAGGGCCACTCATGTCCTGCGATGCATCAGGCACAGCATCACAGCCAGGCAAGGAAGAGGATTATCCCACTCTGCTCTGCACTGAGGTAGCCTCACTTTGAGTGCTGGGGGCAGTTTTGGGTACCAGAGTATAAGAAAGACATTGAGCTGTCAAGAGCGTCCAAAGGGGGGCAACAAACATGGTGAAGGGCCGTGAGGGGAACCCATATGAGGTTGAAGTCACTTGGTCTGTCCAGTCTAGAGAAGAGAAGACTGAGGAGAGACCACATTGCAGTCTACAACTTCCTTATGAGGGTAAGAGGAGCAGCAGACATTTACACTCCTGTGACCAGTGACAGGGCCAAACGGCCTTCTGTGACACCACTTTGGCCATTCCCCCTGTGGGAATTTCCAAAGTGGTGTCACAGAAGGTTTGGGCTGGATATCACGAGAAGGTTCTTCATCCAGAGGGTGACTGAACACAAGAAGAGGCTCCCCACAGAAGTGGTTACAGCACCAGGTCTGACAAAGTCCAAGTGATGCTTGGACAATGGTCCAAGGCACATGGTGTGATTCGTTTAGTTTCCTGTGCAGGGCAAGGAATTGGATTTCGATGATCCTGTGGGTCATTTTATCCAATTCAGGATATTCTGTGATTTGATGACACCTTACTACCTGCAGGGCTAAAACTTCCACTGAGAGAGGGCACAACCACCACCCCCTGTCACAGCACCCCACACCCTGCAGTGCGGGGTGTCCCTCTAGAGAGACCGGAGCTGGTCTGTGTGCCCCCAAGCCAGCACCTTCACTAATGCCCACATCTCCACACCACCATGGAAACAGCATGCATCTGGGGCATGCAATGTCTTACCCACAAGTGCACAATGCCTCGACTCCACAGACTCTTCAGAGAGAAAACACAACTTAAGTCCCCAGGCACGTGATCCTCTGACACAGGGATTTTGTTCTGGCCTTCTCTTTTTTCAGCCTGTGTTGCTCATGTCTGGTAGGGCCATGGCATGCCCAGACCCTGCCCCAGGGATATGCACTGCATGACCATCCCACTGTACTCTGCCCAGGCATGGAGCCTTCCCAGCCTGGATCGAGGGACAGACCTCGATCCATGTTCCGGGGACATGTCACGGTGCTTGCTGAGGCCTGCCTGGCAGCCACCTCACACAGCTCCAGAGCCCTCGGGCACGTCCCAGTGCTCTGTGACACCTCCTGGCTGCTCCCCAAACAGCTCAGTGCTTTTTCTACAGCCACGCAAAGCCAAAGGCCTGAACCTGTCTTTTATCCTTGTGCAATGCATTTCATCCACATCTACAGATTCATTCCATCAGCTCTCAAGAAAGACTGCTTTACCTACCTCAGGCTTATGATTTTACCATTACAAATGTCTCCTTCATATACCTCTAGAAACGTCTATAATTAGCGTATCTAAGTATGAATCTACGGGTTCATTCCTTCATACAGACAACTCTAACTGTCTACATACCTATGCATGACCTGCATATAAATATTTTGACATCTGAGTACTTCCTGGTACAAGGAAGCAGGAGCTGCAACACTGGACAAAATGGCATCTCCCTCCCACAAAATGGTGGCAGAAACCTTCCAGCCAGGGCTCTGGCCCAGAAAGTCTGGGCAGTGCGGGAGGCGCTTTCAAGGCCAGAGCCAGCACTACCTAAAGCCCTCCCAGCCCCCCAGCTCACAGGCCTGCACACACTTGGGGCTTCTCCAGGAACACCCAGCTACGCCCTTGGGCCCTTGGGGCGCAAGTAGGCACAAGTGCTGCAGGGCAGGCTCTGCGCTCCCAGCTGGGCCTCCTCCTCCCAGGCGCTCGCTCACCGCAGGGACACTCCTGCCACGGGAACCTCCCTGGCACGGCCAGACCCAAAGCCACACCAAAGCCACGGAGCTCTCGCACAACCCAGCAACAGCCCTGCTCTCCAAGTGTGTGCCGCACACAGGCTCCAGTCCAACACTGAGCACAGCACACTGGTGCACCCCAAACGCCTCGTCCTCACCCCCCAGCAGCTCATGTGCAACGTGAGCACAGCCAGTGCTGCGGGACAAGGCCACCTCACTCTCCTCAAGACCCTAAGGACCTCACTCTCCTCAAGACCCTCCAGCTCTAGGCACAGCACCAAAGTGCCCCTCCTCCAGCACACCAAGGCCAGCGACTGCTGCCCACCTACCTGCACAAGGCTCTCTCACACCTGCAGCGCTGCCACCAGGGGCCCCGCCAAAGGCTGGTCTGCACTGCTCTCCCCAAAGAGACCCTCTCCCATCACTGCTTCCCTTCCTGGGGAACTCACCAACTGGGCAACAACACACCAACTCCAAAGGAAGAGAAATGCCAACCTCAGCACATTTCAGATGCCACCACACACACTTCAGGCTCTCTCTTCCGGCACCCAACCTCACAACACGACGGTCCAGCTCCGGGGCCACACAAGGAGGCACAGCATCAAGTCCGCTTCTGCACCCTTCCTTGAACAGTTTCACTTTATGCACACGTAGCAATTCACTAACCCAACTGTACCTCTTGCTCTGTACGCTTATACTCACACACAGGTACACCCATGTCCCTGCACCCAGACAGACAGCACGGCCAGTACACCTCTTCACACACACACGGCTCCTGAGCCCTGCCATTTCTGCCCTTGCTGCTCCAGCAGGTTTTACCGACCAATCCTGCAACAATCCCTCAGCAGCAGCTGCCCTCACACCTGCCCTCTGCTAAACACAGGCACTGCCCAGGAGGAGCAGCACACACTGAACCTGCACATCTCCACACAGCAGTGGGCAAATCTACACTGGGCACTTGCATCCTTCTCTTATCCTTTCAGAGACTTTGCAGCTGGTGCACCGAGCTTCAAAGAATCAGGAGATGTGATTGCCACCTGCCAGAAGAAAAAAGACACACGAGGTTCATATCTCCTTTGGACTTGCTCAGTTTCTAATGACATCATGTGCCACAGAAACCTGTAAGTAATGTAAAGTCCTGATCATATAAAAAAATCCCAAACACTCAAGCACCGAGAACAATGCAGCAAAAAATGCAGTTCTGTCTATAACTGTTTTTCAAGCTACATTCATTCAAGACACATGGAAAAGGTGATAGGAAAATTTCTGGGGCCTTTTTTCCTACTGTCTCTTTTAAATTGTAGACACAATTTCTGATTTGGCTAACACGGCTCTTGAAAATTCTCTTGCCTAAACCTTTCGAGCTTATTTTCCTACTCAGGTAAAATTACCAGTATATGCACTACATCAAGGAGTGATGAAGAAATACTAAACAGGTTATTTTATCAAGGAGTGATGAAGAAATTTAAAATAACCTGGAATGGCAGTTTTAAAAGTTGATTCAAAAGAAAAACTTCACTAAAAGAAGAAACTGAGGATCACGGGGGAATTACATCATGTCGATATCAGACATGTTAGTTGCATACCAATGCAATAGTTGACATATATCAGAAATAGCAAACAGTATATTATAAAGTCCATCTCCTAAACTATATTGTGAGGAGTAGTCACGAGGACATGTTAAACGAGGTGACAGGTACTAGCGTACAAAGGTCAAACTGAATCTAGTCTCAACCCACACCTTACAATCTTCCCATTCCTATAGTCAGCAATTACACAGACTTGCAAGGCAGTAATGGTGACAACACCGATACATTAACAGAAAGCTACACAACTTCCGAAGCTTTTTAAAAAATCGTTTTTGAGTTAAGCTACTTTAACATGAGGTCATTCAGCAGTTATGACATTTTCCCGGCGGTTCACTACCTCCAGACAGCAGGACACTTCACTGGAAACGGAGCCCGAGCTGCCTCATCATCACTAACGCACATCGCTCAAACCCCCTCTGCCAGCACGTGAACCGAAACTTCCTTCGGAACGCTCAGAACGGATGATCCGCGCTGCGGATCATTAGCCAGGCTAAGGAAAAAAGGAAATGCTGACAGCTCTCCCGCAGGGAGGGATGCACTCCCTGGCAGCCTCGCTTTCCGCAGCCTACAAACACTCCCCGGGGAACACGTCTCCGAAGGCAGAAAGCATCCACTAACCCGCTGAACACGGGACACTTTCTCTGTCACCGCGCAAGCACTGAGGAGGGACAGCCTCCCGCGGGCTGGCAGCGCCCGTCCCTCCGCGCTGCCTTTCCCCTCAGACCGCGAGAACTTACGCCCGGCGGGGCTCCACTCCTTCCTTTCCACTTCCTCCACCCG
>NW_005054379.1:584467-614141 GCF_000277835.1 Geospiza fortis | reverse complement strand
TCCGGCCGCGCCCGTGCCGCCTCAGGCCGCCCTGCCGGCTTCCGACGGAACCAGTGAAGTCCCAGTCCTGTCACCAGGCAGCGGGCAAAGTCGCTTTCCAGAGGGAGCTGCTGAGGAATAACAGCTCCGTTAGAGCGTCAAATTCTCTCCTGCAAAGGATCATAGAATGTTAAGGGGTTAGAAAGGACCTTAATGATCAAGCCCTTCGGCCATGGGCAGGGACACCTCCCACTGGAACACGTTGCTCAAGGCCTTATCCAGCCTGGCCTTGAATGCTGCCAGGGTTGGGGCATCCACAGACTCCCTGGGCAGCCTATCACAATGTCTCACCGCCTTCACAGCCAAGAATTTCTTCTTAATATCTAACCTAAACCTAACCTAACCCCTCTTGCAGTTAGTACCTGATTATCCTTGTCCTGCTGCTGCAGTTCCTGACAGTGCCTTTTTGGCTTCCCCATACAACCCTTCAGATACTGGTTGCAATGAGGTTTCCACACAACTTTGTTTACTTCAGCCCCCAACTTTCTGAACCTGCCTTCATAGGGAAAATGCTCCAGTCCTTTCAGCAACTTTGTGGACCTCCTCTGGACTTGTTCCAATAGTTCCATGTCTTTTTTAGGCTGGGGGCACCAGAACTGTCTGCACTACTCCTGCAGATCTTTAATTAATTCACTTTAATGCTTCAATTTCAGAGTACCAAAACCCATTGAATTTAGTTCTGCAGCTGGAGCTCTCTCTTGTCACCTTGTACAGAAACCACTCCGCAGGTGCATGTCCCATCAAGGAGGTGCTGGTGGGTGCCTGCCTGCACTGCCACGGTGCTGCAGCCCTGCGTGAGGGCTGTGCTTGCCCAGCCGATATCCACGTTGCTGCCAATCTCCAGGTGGTGTGCATCTGCATAGGCACCTTGGGCACTACTGCCTTCTTGAAAGCTGTACACCCACAGCTTCAGCTTTCACTGTGTTGTCCAGCATTCCAACAGCTGATTTGTTCCCCACACAAGTGGTTACTAGTGATGGAGAGCCGCTCAGCATCCTGTATCAAGGGACCCTGCCACCCTGCATGTTGCCCACAACAGCATTCCTCTCTTGGTAGATGGTCACTTCTGAGAGCCAGAGTGGAAGCAGCATCAGGCCAAGCTGTGTGGTCACCTAATAGTGGAGGTCTGCCAAAGCCAGAGGCTGGCCCCACAGAGAGGCACATGCCAGGACAGCAGTGGAGCTGCGGAACCTCACAGGGTTCAGCAAGGGGCCTTCAAGGGGCTCCCACCTTCTGCTGTGACTGCTATGGCCTCCAGAGACTGCTTGCTGCCAGAGTCCAGTATGCTCTGACAGAGCATTTTTAGAAAATCCATGCATTGAGAATCCAATGTTTCATACAAAGTTTACTCATTTGAGGCTATTTTAGTTTACAAGGGCTTTTCATTTAGTAGGGAGCTATGGCAGTTGCAGTAAATATGCATATTAAATTTTGCAGACTGTAGCATTTCCAATATATTGCAGAATCTCCTAAGCTGTGAATCTCCTAAGTGGCTTCTAGAATATGCATATTGTTACAGTACTGTCTTCAGCTGCTAGGAGGGGATTTGTGTGCTGCAGCCAGCTTAGGGCTGAAACACTTTCTTTAAAGGTTCTTTATTCATAGTTTTTTGACATTTTTTTACTTAATTGTGCTTAATCCAGCTGTCACAGCTAAAATAAATAAAACAAGGTTGTAGGCCAAGAGGAGTTTGTACGGAGCAAGCTTCCCAAGGCCTTGTAAACAGTACCTATGCCACTGCCCAGAACACTATCCTTATCCTTGAAAAGCAGGTCTTACTTTTTTTTTGTTTTACTTTTCCTTCTCTTGGTCTAATGTGGCCATAATTTGTACAGGGAATTATTGGACACACTTATTCTATGTCAAATGAGATATTTGCAGTGCTAACACAATGATGTAGTGAGAGAAATAGGGCCAGGTGTGAAGGCCTTGAGAAGCAAGAAGCGTAGAGAAGTACAGGCATGAAGTGTGACGAGATGGTGTCACAGAAACTGCAGGAAAAACAGAAACTCTTCAACAACATGTTTTCAGGGTTAGAGAATCAAGGCATTACTTTATTCTGTCCAGGATGTTTTTCCGACCAGGATGTCCAATAGACTTTTCACATATTTATACATTAAACCCCAAAGAAATTCACATTCATTAGTCTTAAATGACACAATTCTTAGTATTCAATTTCCTACTGCCTATTGATCACCTTTGATGTTAATTGCATCTTCATTCTTTGTTTCTCTTAACAATCTTTTCCCAGCCCAGGTGTCTCCAACTGCACAGGAAGTGGTAATGTTCATTAATGTCCGTTAATAGTTATGGTTTATCTCCTGTGTATCTTCTGGCTACTTGGAATCCATAGATGTTAAGATCATAGAGACATGCCTGGGGAAAAGGATTGTTTGAAGAGAAACTTCAATTCCCTTCCCCCTGGGCAAAGGCAAGCAAATCCCTGACCAAAGTTACATTAAAAAAATTAAAAGTGGTGTAATTTCCAGCAATTGCACAAAGGTTTTAGGCAGGGTTTGGTTTGCAAAGGCTCCTGTTGGCCCTCTGCCAGTCTGAGCAGGTGAATGGACATGTTCACCCAGGGCACAGTCTCCTGCAGGCTTGCATGTCCAGGACTGAGACAAAATTCTAGACCAAACAAGTTTCACAACAAAGACCTCATGTAGCTGGGTAAACAGATACACCACCAGTTACAGGTCTAATGGAAATTTTGTGCTGTGAGAAGGACACATGACACAGCTGTGAGAGCAACTTCTTCTCACAGTGTCCCAAGTACGCTGTGGTTATGGGTTGTTGGACTGTGCAGGACTAAAACCTGCACCTGTCGGCCAGGTATCCAAAACTGCTGCGAGTGACAGTGCAGGTCTACTCTCCTCATTTTCTTTGATGCTGCAGCAACCATAAGAGCCCCTAACAACGTCAGGATAGGGTGATGGGCAGGCACACATAGGAGAAGAGGACCTTGAATACTTTTAACATCAAAATTTTAAATCCATAATGAGACTTCTGCATTTCTGTGGTGCATGACATCTCCACAATGAGTAGGTCTAACAGGTGGAGAATTCCCGTGTCTTTTTCTGGCAGGTGGCAATCACATCTCCTAATTCTTTGAAGCTTGGGACACCAGCTGCAAAGTCTGCTGTCTGTCTGGGTGCAGGGACATGGGTGTACCTGTGTGTGAGTATAAGCGTACAGAGCAAGAGGTACGGTTGGGTTAGTGAATTGCTACGTGTGCATAAAGTGAAACTGTTCAAGGAAGGGTGCAGAAGCGGACTTGATGCTGTGCCTCCTTGTGTGGCCCCGGAGCTGGACCGTCGTGTTGTGAGGTTGGGTGCCGGAAGAGAGAGCCTGAAGTGTGTGTGGTGGCATCTGAAATGTGCTGAGGTTGGCATTTCTCTTCCTTTGGAGTTGGTGTGTTGTTGCCCAGTTGGTGAGTTCCCCAGGAAGGGAAGCAGTGATGGGAGAGGGTCTCTTTGGGGAGAGCAGTGCAGACCAGCCTTTGGCGGGGCCCCTGGTGGCAGCGCTGCAGGTGTGAGAGAGCCTTGTGCAGGTAGGTGGGCAGCAGTCGCTGGCCTTGGTGTGCTGGAGGAGGGGCACTTTGGTGCTGTGCCTAGAGCTGGAGGGTCTTGAGGAGAGTGAGGTCCTTAGGGTCTTGAGGAGAGTGAGGTGGCCTTGTCCCGCAGCACTGGCTGTGCTCACGTTGCACATGAGCTGCTGGGGGGTGAGGACGAGGCGTTTGGGGTGCACCAGTGTGCTGTGCTCAGTGTTGGACTGGAGCCTGTGTGCGGCACACACTTGGAGAGCAGGGCTGTTGCTGGGTTGTGCGAGAGCTCCGTGGCTTTGGTGTGGCTTTGGGTCTGGCCGTGCCAGGGAGGTTCCCGTGGCAGGAGTGTCCCTGCGGTGAGCGAGCGCCTGGGAGGAGGAGGCCCAGCTGGGAGCGCAGAGCCTGCCCTGCAGCACTTGTGCCTACTTGCGCCCCAAGGGCCCAAGGGCGTAGCTGGGTGTTCCTGGAGAAGCCCCAAGTGTGTGCAGGCCTGTGAGCTGGGGGGCTGGGAGGGCTTTAGGTAGTGCTGGCTCTGGCCTTGAAAGCGCCTCCCGCACTGCCCAGACTTTCTGGGCCAGAGCCCTGGCTGGAAGGTTTCTGCCACCATTTTGTGGGAGGGAGATGCCATTTTGTCCAGTGTTGCAGCTCCTGCTTCCTTGTACCAGGAAGTACTCAGATGTCAAAATATTTATATGCAGGTCATGCATAGGTATGTAGACAGTTAGAGTTGTCTGTATGAAGGAATGAACCCGTAGATTCATACTTAGATACGCTAATTATAGACGTTTCTAGAGGTATATGAAGGAGACATTTGTAATGGTAAAATCATAAGCCTGAGGTAGGTAAAGCAGTCTTTCTTGAGAGCTGATGGAATGAATCTGTAGATGTGGATGAAATGCATTGCACAAGGATAAAAGACAGGTTCAGGCCTTTGGCTTTGCGTGGCTGTAGAAAAAGCACTGAGCTGTTTGGGGAGCAGCCAGGAGGTGTCACAGAGCACTGGGACGTGCCCGAGGGCTCTGGAGCTGTGTGAGGTGGCTGCCAGGCAGGCCTCAGCAAGCACCGTGACATGTCCCCGGAACATGGATCGAGGTCTGTCCCTCGATCCAGGCTGGGAAGGCTCCATGCCTGGGCAGAGTACAGTGGGATGGTCATGCAGTGCATATCCCTGGGGCAGGGTCTGGGCATGCCATGGCCCTACCAGACATGAGCAACACAGGCTGAAAAAAGAGAAGGCCAGAACAAAATCCCTGTGTCAGAGGATCACGTGCCTGGAATAATGTAGAAAAGACTATAAGAGGCTCCTCCAAAAGTCTACATGTCATTCTTTACATTTACATCATTTTTGCAGTTAAAACACAGGAGTGTCAGCATGCAATGATGTCTGTCCTGTTGGACAAGTTACTGCAAGGCCCATAAGGACCAGAACTCCCGAGGAAAAGGCAAGTGGATCATTATGAGCATTGCAGTGTTGCAGAGCTTTTCAGCCATCATCATGGTGCATGTTGCTCTGACAGGTTAGATAGATGCAGAACTGCTGAGCAAGGCAAAAAGGCTGCATGGCAGACTACTGTGGTCTACATAGGGCAAGGTCACACCAGGCCACATCCTTTTGTTGGAGGTTGAGCTTCATGTTCTCATGCCCATCCTCTTCCTGTCCATCTTCTGAGATGATTTTCAGGCAAATGATAGTCTCAGATTTCTCAAGGTCTATTCTAATCCATCCATGGAAACACATATTAAGGAATCTGCCCTGGCCACATAATGAACAGGGCTAGTGAGTGTAGATGTACATAGGCATTGTCTGGTCACAGCTGGGACTGCTTCTGAATTTTTGTGTACTCCTTTGGAACATGGAGGAAGAAGAAAGGATTCTTTGCCTCTGTGCGATCATATTGCATATGCACTGTGTGCCTGTTTGAGTTCAAGCACAGAAAAAACTGCCTGTTCAAGCTCTGATACTGCTGGATTGCTGTTTTTATCAATGCTGACTGTGCAGCAGGTACACTGTCTGATCTGTAAGTAGGAGTTCCTGGGGTAGGAGATCTCTCCCTGAGAAGGAGAGGCCCTCCCGGCAGTGGCTCTGTGTTGAGCCAGCCCAGCAAAGGTGCTGGATGTGCAGCAGAGGAGGGGGAAGGATGAGCTGGAGAGCGCCGCTGGAGGGGTTGCCTGGCTTCTAGTGTCATCATCCATTGCCCTTGTTTTCCTGGGCTGTGTGGGTCACCCTAGAACAAGAAGAGAGATCCCTGGAACAAGCTGTTGCTGCTTAACGATCTCTTGCTTTTGTTGTTTTTCTGCTTTGATTGCCCTGTCTTAATTGTGAGAAAAGATCCTTTTTGGAGCTGCTGTTTGGTAAATTTCAGAGATGCAGGTGAAATCCCTGAGTTTCTCTTGTGCTGCTCCTGTGCAAAATGGTCATCTCGGATGTTCCTTGGGGGCTATGGCTAGCAAGGTAGCAGTGCTGGCCCCATGAAGGGCTGCTTTTCAGACTGTGCCACCACCTTATAGGCAAAGCTGAGGTTTGCAGAGTATCAAGTGTGCAGTTTTGCAGAGTGAAAGCTGTGTCTTTCACCTGTGGGTTATCTGCGATGTAACCTGTTGTGGCATCTTCCAGGTGCATGGCTGTTCTGAGACTGTATGGAGAGATGGATCTCTTTATGTGCTTCAGTGTGGTGGTGGAGATTGTGTTTTGTGAATGCCTGGGTGCAAGCCACAGTGCTGTAGCACAGAGACCCAGAACTGGTCTGTGGGTCTGTACTCCAGGACAGAGACAGACAACCCTTTACCTTTTTGGATGCTGCCATAGCTACCCTGACAGGTGATGTGTGTGTTGAGGGTGATGGTTGTGCAGGTGGCTGTTCTTTCCCTCTTGCCTGACTCTGTGTTGCAGCGTCAGTGTTGTGCTGGGAGCCAGGAGCCAGCTGACCGTGTTTGGGTGAGCTGAGCTGAGGGCTGGAGCTGCAGTTCTGCTGGGCTAGCGGTACATGCTGCTTTTCAGCCCCATTTGAGCCTCTCTAATCCCAGGGGCTTAGTCAGCTGCTGCCCCATCATTTATTTCTGTGTTGTTTTCAGCTGCCCTGGGCCGTCAGCTGACGGTGGTGAGAAAGTGTTTGCTGTTGCCCATTGTGGCTGTGCTCAGTCCTCCGGAGCTGTGATTGTGGCAGTAATCCTCTGCAGGGGGAGGGCTCCGGCCCGGGCTGGGTTGGAAGTCAGCCTGGCATTGAATGGAAATGCAGTGGCGTGCCACTTGCACGGTGGCGTAGCTGTGGAGTGGCCCAGAGCAGCACAACAGCTTAATCCTGCTGCGGTGCCTGCTCTTTCTGGAAGATCCAGAGAAAGCAGGCATGTCCTGCCTCACCCACCTGCATGAGTTCCATGTGCCATCCAGGGTCTAGGTGCCAGAAGGGGAGAGGAAGATGTGCTTGGTGCACTCATGAGAGCAGCAGCCAGCCCCAGATTTTGTGCCTGAGAGCACAGTGTTCTGTTGACAGCTGATAACCTTCCTGCTGCTTCTCACTAAAGGTCCCTTTAGTGCTTTCCTGGGTGTGCTTTTTGGACAGTTACCCAGACAGTGCTGACGGAGTGGGCAGGTGCCCTAGGAGGAAGAGGCAGCCTTGGGGCTGCAGTGTGGATCTGCTAGGGCTTTGCTCAGGGGCAGGACTCTTCCCAGGGGCAGGAGACACTCCTTGTGTGTGGACTGTGGCTGTAGCAGCAGCTGTTTGGACTTGCCCAGACAGCAGCTTGGAGCAGCTGAGAGGTGGGGGGTGATGGCAGCAGATCCAGAGGTTGTGAAGCCGAGGTGGGCATGAGGAGATAGGTGTCAGGAATAGAGAGGAAGCCAGAGGAACTGGCAGCGGCTGTGTGAGGAATGGAAACTTGGGGCTAGGGGCTAGGGGCAAGGGAAGAAAGATGCGCTGAGTGCAGCAGATGAGAGAGTGAGGCCAGTGCCCCAGCAGGAACAGGGAGACTCGTGATGGGCCTCTGTGTGTGCACCACAGCTCTGAATGTCATGAGAGTGGACTGAATGTTGTGATCCTCAGCAAGCAGGGTGGAGCTGCAGTGGAGAAACCTGTCACCGGCTCTGTGCTCTGTTTTGTTAAAGGCGCTATTGTATAGAGGATAGAAGGACTAAGCCATCTAGCTGCGCAGGAGAAATTTGTTCTGCAGTTCCTTCCACCTCAGGTTGCCCTTAAGCCATCCAGTCTGGGACCTAGTCTTCAGTCCATGCAGACTCTGCCCCACCAAATTCTCTGTGCTCATGCATGCAGGGCCTGGCCCTTGGACTCTTGAGGGCTTTGCTCCCCACCACCAAGACAAGACACCTAGTGTCTGTCTGTGGTTGTGCCATCACTGTGCCCCCATGCAGAGTACCATGGGGCCTGGCCTTTAGCCATGAAGTTCAGGCTCTTACTTGACAGGACAGTTGTCACAGTTTCCTCAGGGCAGGCAGAACCTTGCCGTCAAGGCTGCCCAACTCTCAGCACCCCTGGAGCTGGCCCTGGAGCAGTGTTTGGCTTTGTTCTCCACTGCTGAATGCTGTGGCTTGGCTCGCATCCTATCAAATGTCATGGCCTCCCCCCTGGCTGTGTGAAACATTGTTCCTCCGTGTCTTGGTTTAACACCATCTGGCCACCAAGTGTCAACACAGCCACTCACTCACCGCCCCACCAGTGGGACTGGGGAGAGAACCAGAAGACTAAAACCTAGAAGACTATTGGTTTGAGATAAAGACAGTATAATATGAAAAACAAAAGCAAATTTAAAACACACATAAGCAAAATCCCCCAAAGAATTAAATCACCACTTCCCATGGGCAGGCAGCTCTTCAGCCATCTCCAGGGGCCCCCTCCCATCTCACAGTGACCTGGAGACACAAATGCCATCATTCCAAATGTCTCGTTCTTCCTCCTTCTTGCACGCAGATTTAAATACTGAACATGATGTCAAATGGTCTGGAATATCCCTTCCTCCCCTGCATGGTAGTACGAAAAGCAGAAAAGGCCTTGACTCTGTGTAAGCCCTGCTCAAGAATGACTAAAATGTCTGTATATTATCAACCCTGTGTGCAGCACAAATCCAAAACACAGCACCTTTCTGGCCACTGTGAAAAAAATTCACTTTATCCCAGTAGAAACCAGCACACCCCAGCTCACGTCAAGCCAAGCACCACTGTGGCTGCTGCTGGGTCATGCCTTGGGCTGCCCTGTGTCCCTTTGCAGGCAAATTTCAGAGAGATAAACTCCCCCTGCCAGCTTTCCCCCAACAGGGGCCTGGGTCCTTTGTGCCCTTCCTGTGGTGGGCCACTCCCAGGGCACAGCTTGCCAATGCTTCCCCAGCATGTGCTCCCTTCCACGGGGGAATGGCACCTGCAGAGCAGCACCCCACACCTTTCTGCTGCTCCTCCCAGCAATGCTGCCTGCTGCTCATGGGCTGCACCACCTCACTGCCCTGCGAGACCCAGCAAAACCTGCTGGCAATACAGTCCTCAGCAACACTGGGAGAGCAGTCTTAGAAACCTGTGTCCTCAGTACCACACCATACTGCCATTTGTTTTCTTCCCCAAACTGATTATAATTTCAGAGGATTACTTAAAGAAAGATGGAACAAGCTTTTAAAATCCATCAAACAATAGTTAAAGCACAAACATCTTTGCATAACTACAGCACACTGTTTCTCTTAAAATAATTTTTAAACCACAGCAATAGCACATCCAGTATCTGGGCAGTTCCTGAAAGCCTTTCCAAAGACAGGGGCGGGTTCTGCTATCCACAGTAAGAAAGCAAGAGGGCAGCAACCTCCAGTTTAACAGTGAGTTAACGAGCCAAGAACATAATGAAGTGGTCCGTGCCCAGCAGCAAATGTCCGTGTTCGTGTTAAAAGGGAATTGCCAGAACTAAAGTCTCTGGTTTAATAGCATGGTACTTGACACTGCTTCATTTTTTTGCCAACACTCATAAAACTTGTCAGACACCTAGAAGAATATTTATAATCAACAGAAACTCAGCAGCTCTCTCTAACAGGCAGATAAAACTGTGATCTTGGACAGGCTTTGGCAGGATGCAGGGTAACATTTATGACCAGAACTGCTGACACACCACAGTTAAAAACTTTAAAAGACTGAAAAAATCCTCAAAATGTTCACTTGTAACTCAAAGAAGCCTGAAAAGGTGTTAAATGTTTCTAGAGGAGAACAAATACGGCAAGCCATTGTAGACAGCAGTAATACAGGAGTGACGACAGGTCTTGTGGTGGGAGTGGCTGATGAGGAGGAGGAGGTGCCAACGGGGGCCAAAGACTGGGCAGCTGAAGAGGGAGAGTGCAGAAAAAAATGTGCCACCCAGTCAACTGAAGCAGTCTCCTTTCCTGTAGCAGTTGTGACGGAGTGTCTTCAAGTCTGGCATGTCCTAGATGAGTATAATTTCCACACTTTTGTTGCAGACATGCTGAATCTCTGTCAGATGGCGATCTCAGCCTCCCTGAGTTTTTTCTGGACTGGGGGTTGCCTGTGGGGACTGTGGCTTATGAGATTGAGAGTCAGTCATAGAAGACTTGCTCTCAGCTCTGCTCCGTGTTTTGCTGGGGGGGCTGCTGCATCAGAGGACACCAAGCCATTCCTGTGTGACAGAAAAATATGGGAGTGGGACCTTCAATGCAAGGCTGTGTAGAGACCATGTGACTGGGTTAATTTGTTTCCACTTAGGCAGGGGTTGGCAAGATCGACATGTCCTTGCTGCTGGGAATGTTTTGTGCCTTCTGAGCTGCTTGTGCTTTGGAAATTGCAGGAGGGAAAGCTTCTTTGAGCCAAAATACTGTGCAAATGAGCAAATGAATGGGGTTGTGAGCAATATCCCCAGAAATCCTGGACTGACAGCAGCCTCCTAGTTATCTGGCACAGACTTGAGGGCACTGGTCCAGCAGAGGTGCCGGTGCTGGTCTGTTAGAGTGGCTAATTGTGGTAAAGGATCACTGATTAGCAGCACAGGTTGGCTGAGGGAAGCCCTGAAATTGACAGAGCTTGTCCCTTCCTCACTTTCTGGTGTAGACTGAGGTGATGTCTATGTGCAGTTTAACCGTGCACATTTTCTGCTGCTGTCTCTGCCCCCAATTACAAGGGTCCTGCATTAAGTCACCAGGCTTCTGGTCAGAGCACTTGTCTCTGCAGACTCTGTGCCTCATCTCTGCTGATGTTCTACCTCTCTAACCTGTCTATAACCATTGTGTTGCTCTTGGTTTTCCTATCCCTCTCTCTTTCTGTAATTGCCTAGTAGACTCTTAGGCTCGATTTCTTGGTTTCCTGGATACACCAGTATAGTATGGTGCCAGCTACAAGAGAAGTCTGGGCAAATTGTGAGGGACAGAGATTTGTTCAAGAGTGAATGTTGAGCCTTATTAGTTGATGAGGAGGCAAGGTTTGACCCATTTGTGTTACTCACTCATGTCAAGGCTGCTTGCCTGTAGGTAGGCACCTGCACAGGCAGTGCTCTGTCTGCATGGATTTGTTTTCAAGATGCTGACGCCACCACCACTGCATGTTCCACCATTTGGTTATTCAGCCCCAGCAGGAGGGATCACAGGTGCTACAGTTGTTCACAACAAGGAAGCATCTGTTATAGAGCTCAAAGCTGTCATCTGATCATCAATTTGATGTCCAAAATTATTCCATTAGCCCTTAAACTTAATTTCCTTTATTATTTACCTAAAAGTTTTTTTTTTTTTTTAGCTGTGCTTCAAAGAGTCTTGTCTAACTGGTGGCTAAATCCACCCTGAAGTTAAACTGCAATTTATCATGGTCCAACCCATCTTTCCCATTCTCAGACTCCAGTTCCCCTTGAGAAGAAAGTGGTATAGCCAGATTGCAAGGCACAACCTTGTATGGGCAGGGTGGGACTGCTGGTAGCTGTCTATTCCTCTTGCAGTTGTCTCAGCCCACAGGAGGGCAGGGGTAAGAATAATTTCAGGTTTGGATGTTTTGTGGTTTGTTCTTTTCTATGTATGAAGGTCAGTGTTTTGTTTGTTTCCACTCTTTTCCCAGAACTGTAGCTCCAAACTGAGGTTTTTCCATGTATGGATTTAAATGTAATTGTAGCTGCTTCAGAACTTGTTGATTTGCAGTCCAGCGGGGAACAGTAAGGTTTTTCCAGAGGTGTTGGGACATAACCAAGGCCTCCTCAGTTCTGCAGTCAAGTTGTTGAACAGAGCAGGGAGAATGAATTGCTCATTGCCAGAGGCAAGGTTACTGGCAGCAGGAACACCCCAAGTGGAGGTGTCCGGCTGAGTGACCCCCCCCACCATCCTCAGCCATGAAAGGCAGACCCGAACCCCTGAGGAGGGGTGAGCTGTTCTACCCCAAGTGGGGCAGAGTTTTCACCTGGGCCTGGCTCACTGGACAGCCCTTCCACTTGCCCCAGCTGAGTCCCTCCAAGCCAAGGTCCATGAGGTCTGGCCCTTGAGTTGTGCAGGCCAGGTCCACCACTGTTCACCTGAGCCAAGCATAAGGCTATGTGTGGGCCTGTTTCCCACAGCTTGAAAACCAGGTCACGTGTTTCTAGAGAAGGGCAAACAGAACAAGGAATTGTACGAAAATACCTTGGAAAATCTGGATCATCGTTAAAGAAGTCTGGGTGCATTAAAGTAAACTGGTGCTATCAGAGAAAGACTTTACCAATTACAGTGCTAACCAGAGAAATGAGGGTTTTAGAGGTGCTTGAATGTTGCAGGGATCAAACTTAGATGTTGTCTCACAAATGAAAACGTTTGAAATCACACTGTTAGAACACAGCCATCTTTTCACAGGGCATGACCCAATCTCAAACAGCAAGGCTACGAAATTCCTATAAGCAGTGCCCAGCTGAGATAAAGTATGTTTGTTTCTGCAGAAGTGTATTCTGCTATTTTTAAAGCATAACTACTCCACAAGCATCCAGGGTAGAAGAGATGTTGTATTTGTTCACAGCAAATTCTAGTTACAGATCTCTGGAATTTGTAAATAATACTTAGAATACAATATTTCATATTGGTGCAAAATGTACAGTCAAACACAAAACATGTATTGCAAAATATACACAGAATTGTTCTAAGAACAGAACCCAAGGATGAACAGATGTTTAAATATAAGAGAAAACTCCATATTTTATAAATTAGTTTAAAAAAAATCTATTAGTACACTAGGTATGTTTTCTGTAGACAAGTTACCACAATATAGTGACATGTCTCATTTTCAAGGCAGACACTGAGAAACAAGTTACATCATTAAAAGCTAGTTTTTGAGACCAATCCACAAGTAAATGTGTGATAACACATTACTGGTTTGAGGCACAGTGTGGAAACTGTTTTCAACCACTTTAATGCTTATACTTAGGCTGCTTTTTTTTTTCAGAGAATTAGGCAGATGCACAAAGAATAAGCACTAGACGATAACTTGTCAGCTTACATTAGTTTATTGGGTCAGGATTATTTATACTTATGTATTAGAACATTCACAAGAAATGCTATGAGACGTTTTAAGAGTATCTTGATAATAAAACAGCATTCATACAACTGTGTAAATTGGATGATTTAAATAACCAGAGGTGAAAAACAGTTATTTAAGCAATAGTTAAGTTATAGTTTGAGAAGAATTAAGATGTCATCAGTCATTTTTAACTAGGAAAGATGCTGAAATCTATAGTGAATTACAAACTCTAATGCTTTGCATTCAAAGCAGAGATGTTGTCTTCCAATATTCAGAACTTGTAGCTTTAAGATACTGATTGCTGCTAGCTACACCATTGCTAACTAAACTATCACAAGAATAACTTGCTTTGGGCATGTTTGGAATGCTAGAGTTATACAGCTATTGCTATGCTACAGATCCCCAAATTTTGCTTTAAAATAGCAGTGAAGGCTTTATAAGCACCCAAAAATTACACAATAAATACTCAGTAATACTTCAAGCACCTCTTGCTACTCAGTTTGGCAAGATAAGCAGCACTAAGAAATGGATGCCATGGTGAGACAAAGTATTAGCAGTTTGACTCGGGCACTCTTGATTTGTGCCTGCCTGCCTTCAGAAAGCAAAAGAGCTTGTGTGACACACTCTGTGATGGTGAGAGAGTGGACTGTAAGTGCCAGACAGTCACCAGACTTACAACCTTTCTGCAGTCAAGCACAAGTGTGGGCTCTCTCCTCTTCAACCTGCAGTGATCTGTATGAGGAGAAGCTCTGCCTCGTATGGCTGATGTTTATATGGGGAGTTGCTGCCAGAGGTGTAATAGGGCATATGCACCATATAAATGATGCCATATCTTCTGAAGTCAGGTTGTCCCCTAAATAACACACTTGACCAGTGCAGAGTGACATGCTAAATGGGTATGCTGCCAGGAGAGCTCAGAGGGATAACAACACCAGTAACACTGCCCTATTAAAAAATACTTTGCTTTGGGATAGATCTTTAAAATCTATAAACATTTATTTCAAGACTTCAACTTCTTCAGCACTGATCTGCTATAAATCTGCTATTTCTCATAAATTATCTTCACAAAAAATAAAGTCACTCTTTCAGAAAACATGTTCAGTATAACACACTTGTATCAGTAAAAGTTCTGTCCTGTGAGTCCATGGCAGACAAGCCATAACCCACACTGAAATCTCTCCAAAGCAACATAGCCAGGACTCTAAAACCAGAAGGCAACTATTCCATTAATTACCACGATAAGCAGAAACAGTGCTTCCCAAATACACAGAGTGCACCATTTCAGTGGACGTGTATGGGTTTACAATCAATAGTCTCTGTCCTGTAAACATTGAAACTGCCACTCTAACTGCAGGTTAAGGTTAATACTTTGCATTCATTTCGCTGCACTCCACACATACAATGCCTACACTGCTAAAAAAGAAACCACAACAAAACAACACTATTAAATAGCAAAAGGAATGAAGGCTTTGGGCTGGATGTCTCCTGAAACTAAGTGTCAAATCAGTAAGTGTTGACATTATAAATAAAACTTGAACATTACGCATTATAGAAGCAGTCTAGTAAAACCTAAAACTTAGAATAGCAGCAAATTTGCTCAAAAACGTACACAAATGTTCAGTCAGTCAGCTATAAATACATTCTGCAATGTGAGAAGCCATCTCTATCCCCAAGCAGGCTTTCAAGGAGAACACAGTGTTAGACATGGATGGGGATCAGGAACACTGCAGCCAGAGAAACTCCTAAACAATTGTATTCTACAAACTTGTTCTCATTGTTATCTGAAAGTGCATCTTTTTATCTGTAGAATCATCCCCATATTTACAAAAAAAGTACAAACATTGCAATTTTGCCACACTCTAAGCCCATCTAACCTGCATTTTCTGTTAAGTGCAAAAAGTATAATGAAGTTATACATATTCTGACGCATATAAAATTGAAGCCTGAAAATGAGGCAACGTTGTCACCGGTGAATCCAAGGCAATTCAGTAGTTGCCAGATCTTTGCTGTGCAGCTGTTAGATGGCTAAAGTAGAAGCTGAAGTAGAAATTACAGAATAGTCTAAGCCAAACTGACAGAGCAGCCTTCAGAGCAGGAACTCCATTCCCCCATTCTCCACACACATTCACCAGCACATGCTCATACCTCCATTTGGTACAGAACTAGGCCCAAAGGGCAGGAGGGCAGCCTGGCAGAAACAGGAGGATGTACAGTCACTTTGAAGGTGGTAAGGAAGACTTACGGGGTGCAGACTGAAAAAGGATCTACTGCCAGTGCAAAAGTCTAATGAGCCCCCAGTACTGGTGGTGGAATATGGACTGGAGACTGTGCAAGACAGAGCATACCTACAGTTTGTACATTATTAAATACATATGCAACAAATCTATTGTGTCTTCAACATAAGCCCTTTTAAAGTGTCACAACAGCTCCTCTTACCTTCTCCTCCCACAAAAAAAGGTTTCATTTGGTAATGACATTTATATGACAACAGACTGCTACAGAATCACGTGCATGCATAAATGCTGAGCAATTTGAAACAGCTGACATTCAGATCAAGTACCATATTTGCTCTAAAGACATTAAATCAATACAATATTTGTAAGAGGGTAACCATAAGGATTAACAACCATTGTCTATAACAGTTCATTTCGTTTTGTTGCAGCTTCTTCCTAGTTCTTAAAATGCTACAATAGCCATTGCCACTGGTTTTAGACACACAGATACTTGACTAAATCTAGAAAGAGCAAGCAGAGCTCAAACTGCATAAATGCAGAAACTGTACTCTAAACATGGTTGTGCTTTCACTATATTGCCATCATGACATGTTGGAAAGTACAAGTCCTGCCTCATGTTCAAAAACTGGTGAAAGGAAGATCCAGAAGTGAGCGCTATCAGAATGCTGTAACAGGGCAAAAGCTGTATAATTAGGCACTGTGGAAGGAAATACAATAAGGCCTAGTCTTAAAGGGTGTGTGCACATGTATGTACACACAGGGTATGTACACACATATAAACAAAAGGTTTTTGGCAAAATAACCCTTTCATCTAAACTCAATACAGTGAAAACACCAGCAATTTAAACTGTACAAATCAAGGGTAAAAGCCATGGAGGAAAAAAGCAATAAGTTTTCTGAAGTAGCACCCGTATCTCAAGGATGAGCTTTTGAATTTTAGTTCTACTAATTCAAGGCAGAGGTAATGTGTTTATCCATCAAAATAGATTTTAACCAACTGACCACCTGCACTAGTCTGCAACACTGTCGTATCTGAAAGGAACCAGGGTTTTCAGGACCTTTCTGTCCCCAGTGCTGGCAATGCCTAAGTAGGACACTAGTAAAAGGTCAGGAGAGTGTACCTCAGCAAGAGAGATGCTAGTTGTGCTGTTTGTGCCTGCCATGGCTTATAGGCAAGGTAAAAAGGCAGTGGAGAGAGGATGAAGGACTGTGCTCAGGATAGCAAAGAGCCTGCATCTCTTCACTGTCCACAGTTACAGTTCCTGGTCCTGTGTCCCTGATGTTACTTAACACCTGTCTTGACAGAACTGAGCCTCTTCCCCTACACTTTTGTTGCTGCATTATTTGAAGTACTTGGCCATGTGACCACTAGGTTCTCTCACAATACTACTCAGTCAGTATGGAGAATCATCTATCTGCCCACTGTCACATAAATTATACTGCATTGTTATATTCAGTGGAAATGCTATGTTAAAATGTTTCATATTAACTGTGAAGAGTTTACCCCCTCCCTTCATGCAGGCCTTGCATACCATGGAAGAAAACACTAGTCCTTCTCAGACACCATATGCAATGAAAATGTGAGAAAAAAATACACATACACATACATACACACACACACACACACACACACACACACACACACATTCTTGATATAATGGCCTTTACAGAACCTGAAACTAGAACATCTTTATGGAGGGGTTAATGAGTGAGTTTCTCCTTTTAAAAGCTTTACAGGAAGTTTCCTGTCTCAACTGAATCTGTTTTGCCATCAAAACACATCTTTTGATGCACAGAGGCCTTATATACTAAGTGTTTTTCTTAAGCTGTGTTTTCATTCCAGTGTGGCACTCATCTACTCAAATACATGGCATTTGGTTTCTGAGAAAAAAAGAAAAGGGAACAAAACTCAAAGCCTTCTTGTCCTCTACCAGGACGCCCTCTGGAAGCTAGGAAGAGATTACACTCATACTTCAGAGTCACCTTGCTACCATGATGCTATCCCAAAACAGGCTTTTACAGAGTTCCAGGGATGGGAAATTGTCACAAGGAATATGCCGCAGCAAGGGGCCCTCTGATTAAAATATTGTGACCTGTGAGTTTTATGTTATTTCAGATAACAGATACAGAGCAAAATAAGAGACAGACAGGTCCTTAACAAGCCAAGAACTTGAACACTGTCAGATACCTGATGCAGGATTATATATGCCTAGAAAAATAATAAGACAGCCTTATTTATTTGGGCTGCAGAAGACAGTCAATACCAGAAATCTTAAAATTTATGCATGTTTTCTGTAACAAAAAGCCCAGCTTCCATTACTGAGTCAACAGCTGGAAAGTAGAGCATGCATTCTTTCTGCTGTCCCAAGGATACCAAGCAGTTTCTCTCTCTTTCTGGACAATTATGAACCAGCAGCCTGTTCCAGATTTCCTCTCTAATTTGTGAGCTTCATTCAGACAGTGCACATCCTGAAATACAGTATTTGGTCCTCCCTACTTGTAATGCTGGTACCAGGATGCCAGAAGAGGTCCAGCTGACCCCTCATGCCCAGGTTCTAAAGAAGACAACCCTGTGTTTAATGATCAGGAAGACAAGGCTTTTAGCTCTGTACTATCCAAACTATTTCCTTCATAGCATGAGTCCAGTTTTCATGTTGAATGAAAGCAAAATTTTAGTCCACACTGTGGGACCTGAAGAACATCCCCAAATATAAATTAAGAGTTCGAACAATTAAGAAAAGATTTCATTGAAAACAGAAATGATTCCTCCAACTGCATCTCTACCAGAAAACTGAGAAGGAATCCCTAGATTGAAAGGAGAAGCTGCAGGCATCTGCCATTTTTCCATAGCTGTTTCGTCTCTCTTTGTAGCTTTAGCTGTATCATTCTGTTGCTATAGATGACATTCATACCCTCGTTGCAGCATGACCAGAAAGCAGAAAGCACATGTAATGGTCAGCTCTTGCGGAAGCTGTCACAGTGCTAGGAGTACAGACTCATCAACGAGTCCCAGCAAGAACTGCCTCAGCATGTAACTGGCTCCATCACAAAACAGCTTTTTGTGTATTTCATAGTTACACTTAAGTCCCCCAAAGCAGCTAGAGATGTTTTTCTAGACACACTGGCAAGAGGAGTGCTCTAAAGGCTAACACTCAAGTGATGAATTCATGCCATCCACAGCTGAAATAGTTATTACTGTGCAACAGAGGACAAGTAAACCCACCATATGGCTAAGTAGGCTCTAGCCAACATGGCTTAAGCAGTTCCAAGCAGCAGATGCACAGAAGTGGCAAAATCCTGCAGGCCCCACCCCCTGCCCACAAGTGGCTCACAGAACCCTTTGTGTATGATGCTGACCAACAGTGAAAGGTTCAGTTCCTGGGGAACCACAGTGAGATGAGACAGCAGAGATGTGAGTGAAGAACAACATGCCTATAGCCATGGATAGCAGATCTGGATGGCGTATGGCAGGTGTATGGCTGCTCTAGCACAAAGCTGTAAAAGTACTGGATCGCCACAGCTTCAGCAGATGGGTAAACACAGAGAGGTGGTCTTGGCCTCACAGGAACTGATGAAGAAACAGCCTCTGAAGAGCACACACTCATCCAAGTGAGAAAAGACAGTCACTGTGTCCCTGGGCCCACACCTAGTAACACCCACAAAGACTTGAGAAGCCTAGCAAGGTAAGTGAATTTTCATGATGACTCTCGCATTCCCAGTTATTTGAAGCCTAGATGCTAAGACTCCTCAGTAAAGCTATGCTGCACATCAGTTCAGCTCTAACATATGACTGTGCTGATTTACTTAATTGAACATGAAGTGGTACTTCTTTTAACCTAATTAATGATGATTCTTGAACTTGCTGTTTATAACAGTCCAAATTCATGAAAGTGAAACAACACAAGTAAAGTCAAATCAGCAGAGTCTGGTGTTAAAGTCAATGGTTTCAGTGATAAAAAAGAATTGGTATAACATATTATTGCCTTGGGTATTCTTGTTCCTTTTTATTTTGAGAGTTGTAGCTGATGAAATTCAAATGCCTTTTAAAACTGGCTTTGGCTGAATAACGAGAAACTAAGCTACAATTCAAAAATTGCTCTACAGGCTGTTTCCCCTTCATTCATGCTGTCCAAATACTGTTGAAGTAAATGCTCTGAAATATTTTGACTCAATTGTTCTAGTACTTTCTCTCTTCCCAGTGCACTGGGATCTTTTTACAGAAATAATCTCTCCTGCGTTTTGTGTTTTTCTCTTTACACTTGTACTATTTCAGCTGTGCTATTTGGACTGATCTAAGGAGCTCTCAGCAGCTCATGCTTTTGTCTTTTTTTGGTTAGGATGCTATTGTGAGCATTAATTTAAAGGAACACATTTTCAGTTATAGAACAATTAAAAAATTATCTATGGAATGATTTTCTTTAAGAATGAACTGAGAGGAGGGAAGGATTTTTTGTGAAGGCAAATGCAGAAATCTCAGCATCTTGGAATCTCTGTTTGGCTGGGAAACAGCTTACAGAAAAGCAACCCCAAGTAAACATTTCAGATGAGACAAGTGGTACATAACAGTTATTTGTGACAATGAGGTACTATCTTTGAAAGACAAAGAAAAACCCAGTACTATCAAAATGTAATGAAAGGCACGCTCATAGGCAACACTCTTCACGACTTGTCTGCACTCGGTTTTCCTGGGCCAGGGTGGTATCTACCACAGGCATGAACACAGGTCTCCCCTTTGCGTCCTCCTTCAGAGACTGATGTGCTATCCACCTTCATCTCTTTCAGGCTTCCAGTTTTTTTCTGCTTCTGCTTGGATTTTTTCAACATATGGACCTAAAATTGAAAAATTTAAAGGAAGGTAAATATCTGTAGTCATCAATTAGCTGATCTCCGGCAACGAACTAACAAACAAATAAAAAGCTGAAAAACATATAAATACACAACTACCTGGTGCACCTATCCTTGTAAAGCTATAGGATTTACTGCTTTTTTACATAAACATATGCACAATATATATATGTATGTGTGTGCATATATATTCCTGTACACACATCTGTATATATACCCATATGTAGAGATAACTAGTCAGTAACCTGGTAGAAGAAGAAAAAATGTTTCTCACTGAAGGACAAGTTAGGTTTGCTCTCTCTCTCACTTTCCATTACCCTTCCACTTCATCTCATGAAAAGAACAAAGTTTTAACATATTCTGAAACTATGAGGTATGACCCTCTCTTTCACTTCTCCTCAGCAAGGCAATGGTTCTGGTACCCCTCCCAGTATAGCTACATACTCTTTGAGCTTGCCTGCAGCAGCATATGTCTGTGAGTTGAAAAGGCATCCCTAAGGTAGCAGGCAAATGTGCAGACTGGTGTGTACCACAGTCACCTACTGCAAAGAATTTATTTCACAATTTCAAAGCCAATAGAGAAGTTAAATTCTTAGGGAGCTGATGCTGTCTTTTATGTACACATTAAGATAACCAAGAAAAAAACAGACACTGATTACCCAAGTCTTTTTCACAGGCCTTGCTCCTCTCTTATTAATTTTTCTCCTTTGCTACTGCTGTCTGACAGATCTTCCCTTCTCCAGCAGACTGATTCCTACCTCGCACACTGCACTACTACCATGGCCTTTATAACTGCCCTGCTTCAAGAAAAGCAACACTGCCTGCAGATCTCAAGCAGAGGAAAAATTGGATCACTAGGCCAAAGCTCAGGGACTATTTTTTTAAACATGAGCCTCATCTGAGCCACTGGAGAGAGCCTTCAAAGCGTGCTCTTTAGAAATTGCCGTGTCAGTTACCATGTAGTGCTAAGCAGCTCCTTTAGGGTTCAGCATGAGAACTCAGACAAGCAAGATAACACAGTAACAACCAGTGCAGGAACAAAGTCAAATTGCTAAGAGAAACCCACATCCAGTACCTTTGGTCCTGCAGCAGAAATTATAATCTGGCCAGGGGCCTGAATCCAGGGCTCTCCATCAACTTGAACTGGAATTGGCTTTAGGAGCGTTACACGGAAATACGAGCCTTGAGCTATGCGGATTCCTGATCGAAAACCACCTTGGACTTGACCCTGTTAGGGATTAAAAGCCAGGATATCAATCACCCCAAGTAACAAGAAGTACAAATACTAGCTGCAATTAAACTGGGTGGATATTATTTTATTCTCACCTGACATTTTAAGTTTCAGCTAAAAAACTGCTTAGGCAAAACTAGGATACCTTTACTGCCCCAGCATTAATTATTTCAGCTAGTCCAGGAAGGAGAACTCCCCTGCAGGCTGCAGGAGGCAAAACAACTCCCAAAGCAAAGCTGTTTGTATACAAAGGCTGGCCAAGGAGCATACACTCACAAAGGTCTTGTTTGCTTTGGCTTCCCCCTCAATAACACAGTGAATACTTCTAAAAACACCTGATTATACACACAGACTTTGGCACATGTGAAATTCCAAAGTCTAAAAGCAGTTTATTAATCAGAGAGTTCTTCCAAACTCAACTCCAAATGTGGGAGTAAAAACCTTAATATCACAAATCCAAAGCACAGGTTTGTTAACATTTATACTCCAAAGCTGCTTCTACTTTCACAAAAGATTTAAGGATCTCTACCAAAACAACTCTTTAGCATATTTTAGAAGATCTAAATTACAAAATAAAGCTGACAACACTAAAGATTGAGCTCCACAAAATTTAAGCACCCACGTTTCCATTTTTGGCAGTTTTATGGATTAGTTATCTCTAGTTACCTGACCACATATACTTTTTCAGCAGCAGATTTCTTTAAACAGTGGTAAGATATGAAGACAAAAATAACCTACCATCCCACAGGAGTGCGTTACTAATAGCAAATCATTGTAAAAATATGTAATACATGAAAGAATTAAAAAATAATTCCGTAAGTTGAGTCATAATATTCTTTGCAGGAACAGCATACCACCTGCTTGATGTAGCATTCAAATCAAGAGCATCAAGTATCATATTCTCAGTGACATGTGTTGGAAAGCCTGTGGCAGATAATTATAAAGCAATCTGTCTTGATGGAATTGCCACTGTGATTGTGATGAGGTACAACAAGACTTTTCGGAAATACACTAGGTGAAGGGTGCATGTTTCTGTAATATTAGAATAAAATCTTGTTTTCCTCCCTCTCATAACAGGTATCATGGTGTCCAAATGGAATGGCTCATTCATGAACCATTCCATTTGGACACCATGATACCTGTTATGAGAAAGCCAGTGCATTCCATAATACATACATATATTTGTATTTGATATACACACACACACACACACATATATATATATATATATGTATGTATGTATATATGCACATATGTATGTTTCTCTACTTGGTTCAAAATCGAGTTAAGTCATGAAGCATAAAAATCCCCATGGATTTTTAACAAGTTCTCAATTCCTATTACTTCTTCTTACCCAACCTTAACAAAGAGGCGTAATTGCACTTGCAACGCACTGCTTGTCACAGAAATAAGCCTGTTCCATAAAATGCATGTTTCTTCTGTGCCTTCTGGGATGCCAACTCACCATGTGCACGACGCCAGTCACACCAACCACCTCCAGCAGGCCGTCATCGATGCGTGGTTTCTCAAAGCGGTTGTCACTTTCAGAGCCCCAGAGGTCGGCCCCAGAGCCCCAGCTGTGTGGAAAGCACACCTGTGACCACCTGTGCTCTGCCCCCAGGCACGCTCCCTGGTGCCCTGCTAAGGGTGGTTGGTTTCTCAGCCTTCAAAAGCTACACACTCTGCTCCCCCACCAGCTGGAGGGAGCAGTTTTCCTGCACTGTAAAAGCAGGAGCTCTTTTTCTAAAATCTGGAAGAATTTTTATCAGATATTTTAGTAATAAAAGGAGTGAAGTAAATAGTTTCAGTTGGAAAGCAAAGGTGTGAATAGGAAGAAGGTAACTCTGTAGAGTTTTAGATTGCTGGGAAATACAGGTTACAGCTAAACTAACCCTTAATTTTCAAGACTAAAGAACTTAACATAGCTCTTAATGGTCTTGACAACATTCACAGAAGTTACTGAAGAGAAACTAAAGCTAAAACAATTATCAAGATTTCATTCTTGTACCTGGCCAAAAGCACCTGTAGTTAGTCAGATATTCATGCACTTCAGTCCTCTGAAATGCTTCTGACAATTTAAACCATCTGCTTTTTGTGCAGTACTGACCCTTCCCACTCAAATCCCTTGTTATTATTTTGGCACATGAACTACTCATCACTTAATTGGGATCTTTTCTTCTCCACAGCTCTCATGTGCACTGTGTATTTGTGTACATGTAAAAAGGAGTATTTGAATAAAACATTTTCAGACTGAAATGCAAAGAGATACAGGTTGTTTAAGACAAGACAGTACTTGAAAAAATAATAGTATGGCAGGATTAATTACCTGCTGGTTTTGTGCAAACAAAAAACCTACCTCAATCAACATCACATCTAAGGAAGCCAGATCTCCTGTGGAATTATACAACAGTTACTCTAGCTCCCTGCAGGTGTCAAGGAAGCACTCACAGACCTGCAAAGGTATCTGAACTGTGGTCTTCCATGGCTACTCAGGTAGCATCGCACACTCATGTATATTGACCAGTTGCCTGTAGGACCTGGGCAGTGTCTGATAGTGAAATCCTGGCCTTCACTGCAGGAACTGCTTAGGTACCTGGTCTCCAGCATGTCAGAAAGTGTGTGCAGGTTGATTGTCATTGATCCTGTTACCTAGCCATTTGGCATTTGATGCTCAAATACCGAGCAAAAATTCTACACACACAGTCCAGCCTGCCCACAAGGGACCCTTTTTACCTGGGTATATTAATAAAGATGAGTCCTTCTATACTTGGTAACTCCACCTCGTGCTGGTCCACTTGCAGCTTTATGTCCTTGTGCAGGTTTCTAGTGTGGCTTATCTTCTGCAGCCCAACTTTCACATAAACTCCCTTGTTGTGAAACCTAGGAGCAGACAAGGATCTTGTAACTAAAAGGTAAGGCCAAGCATAGCACTCTTCCCTGTATGTTTACCACTATTGTCCTCTAGCAGGTATATTTAAAGAGTTTTTCAATTAAAACCCATTTGAAATTCTTCCAGCTTTACTGCATAAAAACAAAGCATAAACCACGAACTGCTACTTTACTTACCTTTACTTAAGGGATGATTCTGCTGTTGAAGCATGTGCAGATTGTGAAATTTTATTACAGTAAAATGGTCCCTTCTTGAAGCATTGCATGAATACAATGCCTCTTTGAAATGTAAACTCCTGGGCTGGAAGATTACATTTTTGATTAAGACTTAGAGGTCATCATGACCAATTTTAAATTGTTTTCTCAAGCAATGCTACAATACTTATGGCAAAAAAACATTTGAAAATCTTTGCTTTACACATTCCTAATTAATTTGAAATATACTTAGCTTCAGAAACTTAAAACACACTTAGTAATCTCAACTTGTGACAGAGCTCTAACAACTCTAATTTTAGAATAAAATAGATGAGGAAGATTTTTATGGCATCCCTAGAAATGGCAAAATATTTTAAGAATAACATAAACAAAAAGATAGTCAAACACACAGACTATTTTCTTCTATAATGGAAACCTTTGGATACATGGCCTTCAGGGCAACCTTTAAATAAAAAGCATAAATTTCCATTATTTTACCCTACTAGTACATGGTTGTTGTTGGAATTCAACTCTGCAAAATCTCTCTAGCATTATATCTAAATACCGCAGACATTAAAGTGGGGAAGACAGCCAATACAGGTTACAGCCAAATCTTCAGACAGAGACTTACTTTTCAGTTATCTTTAATTATTACATTGAGAATTATTAGTCCTATGTCCAAACAGTTTAAAATAGCACCAAATTAAAGGTACTTCAGGTAACACCATTTAACATACACCTCTGCTCCATGCAAGATGTGTCTATGCTAAGACAGCTAATTCAGATACAACTGAAAATACTGGAATATCAGTAGGAAACACAACACTTGCAATATCCCCAAGAAGTATTAATTTCTGTTGCATGAAGAAGGAAGCCTTCAGAAACTGAAAGAATACTTCACAGTGTCCTAACTGCAGAACAGTTGCGTATCTCTGTAACATAAGTACAAACTTGCCTTAAATTGCACAAAATATTCTCCCAAACCTTGCATTTAGGAAACTGCTTGCCATGGGAATCTCCTGCCATTTTGGATGGTACAAGTAAGATGTGATCTCTTCTGTCATATGCAATCCTAAAGACTGCTCCAGGATCCCCTGGGAGTGACTTGGATGAAGACCAGATGCCTCTTCAGCAAGTTCACTGACAACACAAAGCTGGGAGAACGGGTTGATACCCCAGAGAGCTCTGCAGCCATTCAGAGAGACCTTGACAGGCTGGAGAGATGGGCAGAAAGAAACAATCTGAAATTCAACGAAGAGCAAAGGGAGAGCCCTGCACCTAGGAGGAAGAATCCCATGAACCAGCACAGGCTGGGGGCAATCTGCTGGAGGGTAGCTCTCAGGAGAAGGACCTAGGTGTCCTGGTGAACCAAAAGCTGTCCATGTCCATGTGTCCTGGGGGCCAAGAGGCCAACTGGATCCTGGGTGCAGTAGGAAGAGCATAACCTGCGGGTCAAAGGAGGTGGTCCTACCCCTCTGCTCAGTCCTGGTGGGGTACATCTTCAGTCTGTGTCCAGTTTTGGGCTCCTCAGTACAAGAGAGACATGGAGCTCCAGGACTGTGTCCAGTGAAGGGCAACAAAGATCATTAAGGGACTGGAGCATCTCTTTGACCAGGAAAGGCTGAGGGAGTTGGGCCTGTTCAGCCTCGAGAGGGAACCTTATCAATGTCTGTAAGTATCTGAAGGGACAGTGTCAAGAAGACAAAGCCAGGCAACAAGCAAAGGCAAGAGGCAATGAGCAGAAACCAATGCACAGAAGTTCAACCTGAACACGAGGAACAATTTCTTTACTTTTCTTTACAATTTCTAACTGAGCACTGGAACAGATTGTCCAGAGAGGGTGTGGAGTCTCCCTCGCTGGAGATATTCAAGAAGCATCTGGAATACAATTCTGTGCCAAATGCTCTGGGATGACCCTGCTTGAGCAGGGAGGTTGGAGAAGATGCCCACTGTAATCTCTTCCAACCTGACCCACTCTGTGATTCCGTGAATGAAGGCAGATGCCCTGTCATTAAATTTTACACTGTGAAAAAAACTTATATAGTTTGGCACTCACCAATGCAAAGACCATCACTGTCACAATAGACACTATTTTTATCTGCAGTGCAAGATCAGTGTTGAATTCCTGCAGGGGTGTTATCACTGCACTTTGAGCTGCTAACTAAAGGTAAGCAGTCCAGAGCATAAAAAGAGACTCTTCTGAGTGAGGCCAGAGAGCACACAGCTTTTGGGACATTTATCAGTTTACGGTCTTGCTTCAGAAGAGCACTCAAGCCCGTATTTCTTCCAAGGACTACCTGCAATTTCTGTTGCCACAACCCAAATCTTCCTGTTCTGCACTCAAGAGTAGCCAGCTTGCCTGCCAGCAGCTGTGGCATCTTGCATTAAGTAGATACCATTTTTAGTTAATTTACTAGAAATAATTAAAAAAAAAATCTAATATTATTGACAAGAGCGTGCACTTGCTTATGGTGGGGAAGCATAAATCCAACTATTTTAGCAGTCATTTTCACAGGCAGTCAAAGATAAATATCATGTGTCAGCAGTGTTAGCATGCACAAGCTTTTGGTTTCCGCAAAAATGTACCTCAATTCCTTATTTCATGTTTCCTTTACGGAAGTATATAGTCCTTTAGATTTGGGAAAAAAAATTAATTCTCTTCTTTCCCACAAGTCCTTCAAGTCACTCTGCAAGAATGATACCAAGACATTGTCCACTGCACTATGGATGCTGCACACTGGGAAATGACTGAGATGAAGATGACAAGGATGGAAAGCACACAGGGCAATAGCAATCAAAGTACATCTCTTAAATGCAGTGGCAATAAGAGGATGCATATTTTGAAATGCTGCATCTTTGCAAATATGGAGTAGTATATTTTGAAGAAAGAATAAACATAACTTGTACATTATATTAACTGCACAAGTCCATCTAGAAAAGTTTCACCAACTACAATGGACACTGCTGAACACAAACTTATTACCTGACTTTACTACCTATGATGCTTTCAGTCAAGTATTGAAAATGCAAACCAGTGGTTAATAGCAACTTATGTACCAGGAGCCACCTATATTTACATCAACGACTGTATTAGTCAGTTTTTAAGAAAAGCACCATGAGCAACGCCTGTAATGACAGGCAGAACACTACAAGTTAGGTTGGATTACACATCATTGCACTCATAACTGGTCAGAGAATATTTTTACTAGTTACAGTTTGAACACTGCATAGTTGTAACCGGCTGTAACTCTGGCAACCAAAAGAATTTAGAAGGCATTTAATCACAAACACAGAGGAAAGCAAATAAAACCAGTTTCTATAAGGAATTACTGATTAATTACACAGACATGCTTTCTTTTGCTCATCAATTTCAGCAATTATGGGAAGAAGAAAAAGTCCTATTACTGGCTGATGTGCATGCCAGAGAGGAGGAAGGTCTTTGTCAACACGTTTTTAATAACTTGAGATACAGAGATTTTTTTATCCTTAATACCAACATGCAGGTGCTGCAACAGCACTAGGCAAAACTGGAAAAGGTACAGTAGAAGTTCTGAACACTTCTGAGCAGGGCTTATTGCTCATGTAGCAGCACTGCCTCACTCTTGCTAAAGGCTTTGAGTAAGAGGTATTTCCACCATCTCAAAATTTCACTAAAGTCAAAAATGCAGTTATTGGCAACTAAAAATACTAAATAACAATGACATGGCTTACAAAAACTGCTTTGGTGCTCTCTTGGTAGAGGGAAAAAACCCCAAACCATACCCAAACCAACAGAACAAAGGAATTTTGTGTCTATGACTTCCTGGCTAGCCTAATTCCTCCTTGTCCCAGCTCTGCCACAAGCAATATCAGCAGACACTTGTAGCATTTAAGATTATCATTTGCAGTGTAAATTAGAAGTAATGCAATACCACAGAATTGACCTTCATGCCTAGTTTGCCCAGGATTACCTGCTGTTAAATTTCCCTGGTTCTTCTTCTCTAGCATGATGAAAGTCCAAGCTCAATTCTGCATCAATGCCAAGACCACAGTAATTGTTCATCTGTACAATCTGACCAAAAGGAAAAAAAAAGGTATCATTTCCTGCTTACATTTATAAATGAAAAGTGAAGACGTTCCAAAGTTTTTCAACAAAAGCAAGCTTTGCAGATGATTCTTCCAAGTCACTTGCATCTTGACAGATTCTGGAAAACATTTTCCAGAAACACTGCACTAAAAATAAAGCTGCATGAACAACTGTTGACATGCTTAGTCATTATTTCCAAAGTATCAGAAACTTCAAAATTTAGTATTTTAATTAAAAGTAACAAGCATATTAAAGCAGAAAGAAAAACAAATGCAGATATAAAACCAACTCAACATCTCAAAGCAATTCTATGCAATAACTTCACAAGCTGCTGAACACTAATGCCACTATTATTTTTGGCATCAGCCATGGATTTATATTACATCATTGGGAAGACAACCTTACTTACTTTGGAAGGTGACCAGCTTACACCAGATGAATGAACAACTTGACTTCACCTACTCAGCTGCATTTTAACTAGCTCGCTATATGCCAACCTCAAGTTTCTACAGATTTCGACCATTTCTTCCATTAAATCTTTCTTCGCATGCCAGTTCATTCCATAACTCTTTTATCCTAGGCCTTACTCTCACATCCTTCACCTTTAAAAAGCAGATGGGAAAAAAAGCCCCTGTCTCCACCAAGTGAGAAATAGCTGGAACCTGAGCATCTTAAATCCTCCAACTGACTCATAATGCCTAGGATTTTCCAGTGACCAGACTAAAATCTTAGACAATTGCTACCATTGTTATGATTTCCTGCCTTTTTTTTTTTTGCAAGTCCCTTGTCCAATTTCTTCCCTCCATCTAAAAAGAGACAGAACCAGGATTCACATAGAGCAGCAGAAATCACTAATTACAATCAACATTTTTATTTTCCTAAACAGAAACAAGTTCATATGAACTAAGTGACAGTGACTTTCACTCAAAAAAAAAAAAAGCAAATAACAGCACATATACAGACACACAATAGCAGTAAGATGATGGAAGGATTTACTTCCCGTATATGCTAGCAACTCCTAGTAATTTCTTAAACTGTGAAAGAAAAGATGAGAGTGCCTCTTGGGGAAGGGAGTGTTTTTTGGTTGACACTCCAGTTTTACAAGTGTTTTGGCATTTCTTCCAAAGCCTTTTCTTATTTGAGAAATAATATTTTTTCCAGCCAAAGCGAACAGGAATGC
>NW_005054379.1:569002-584433 GCF_000277835.1 Geospiza fortis | reverse complement strand
TTTTTTCAAAACAGCTACAAAAGATGCTCTGCAGTCAACTAGCCCTGCCAGAACCGAAACACTATGTCCAGACATGTGCTGTATTCACTAGGAAACAGCCCAGTAAGGCCCAAGCACAAAGACAAGCGAGCAGTAAAAATTAAACTATGTTAATACCCATCCTCTTTGTGATTTTCACTAGAGCAACAGTTCCTAAGAATCACACCCAAACAGTGCCCAGCTCACCTTGGGAGGCTCAGGTTCCGCAATGCCATTTTCTGCTCCTTCAGCTGGCTCTTCTGCATCCAAAAGGATAGTCCAGCGATCCATAAGAACATCATCTGCCTCATCCACAGAAACCAAAATGGAGTATGGGTCCTCCCCACTGTAGCCAGCTCCCCAGCGCAAGACTCTCCCCAAGTCATTACCTGGGCAACAGTGAAGAACACCAAAAGGTGACTGTGTCTCACAATCAGTGCATCAGCCCTGTTTTACAAATCACACTGCACTAAGGTGCTCCAATCAAGTCACAGAACTCATTTGTTTGGAAGGAAGAGTTAACTAGCGCCAAAAAAAAAAATCTAAGCTGTATTGTGTCTGCACATGTGCTTACCACTGCATACGGACACACTGGAGCATTTCCACAAAAAGTGGTAGAAAAACCTGTTGTGGAGTTGAGATACTAGGGAGCAACTGAGTTTGCTGTCTACAGCAATGGCTGATGCACCTGTGGTTGTCAGGAGGAGGATATCTCGCCCTCCCAACTCCTGCCCACTCACCCACACACATACCAACACTCCTGCTGCTTGTTTCTCCTGATGCTGTTTTTATGAAAGCACAACCGCCATTTCCTTGAAAAGCTGATACTGTGGTTTACTTTCCAGCACCAGCCAGAACTCAATCTCATGGCATCTCAGCTGCAAAACCGAGTCCTGTGTCGGACTGATAAAGAGAAAACCTTCCAGAGGGCTTCTGCACTCAGCTTCTGTTCTTCCTGTGATTCTCACCTGTTCCTAAAGGTAAGATGGCAACTGAGGGCTCTGAGCACACCAGCTTGTGCCTGATCTCCTCGAGGGCTCCAAGGACCCAGCCAACGGTGCCATCCCCTCCGCACACCAGCACTCGGAAGGAGGGCACTTTGGAGAACGTGTGAAACCTCCATTGTGAAGCACAGGGGAAAAGAAAAGTTACGATGGAATATAGGAAATGCAAAGTCCCAATATGCTATTTAAAATAACACAGTATTATTGGATTTCTGCCCATGCCCCTTTACCATCAGTTTCTGGATCAAATTCAGCAAAATGAATAGAAAAATATGAAGTTGTAGATAAAGATGATTTTAAAAAGAGTGAAAAACCATATTAATCTAGAATTCTTCACAGACAGAACTAAATGGTTAATCACTTCCTTTTTCAAGGGCACAGAGACCTAACTAGTCGTAATTTCAATTGTGAACATCTGTAACACTCTAAATCCTAGAGGAGATACTGATTATGGGTGGTGTTTTTGTACTTAGTCATAGGTTAGGTATCACAGTACATTTTCTTCTTAATAGTACTGTTTTCCTGGTGATGCTTACCTTTTGTGGCTTTTCATCCTACATACCAACATATCATGGAAAAGAATTGTTATTTCCCATTGCACAAGAAGCAATGAACAAGTGGGAGCATTTTGCCATAAAGCTACAGAAAGATTCCAAAGCCAAAACAAAATGAACCGGTTACTGAAGTTGCAGCTTGAAGTGCATTAAAAAGAAAACAGAATTATACAGTTCTGACAGAAAAATTAGTTTGTGTATCTTGTTTATCTTGTCTCCTACATAAGCTGCATTTTTCCCACAAAGCTTTTGTTCTGAAGATCTTGTCATGGCAAGTTTTTTGTTAAATAGTAGTGAAGGAATGACGAATAGGCTACAACTTTCAGTTTTATGAAGCTGTAACAAAGTGGGTTCATTAAATCAAGTCATCAGTTCCCGTCTTCCTACAAGCACATTATGTTCTGTTCCTTGTAGAAATGTTGCAGCTGTGATCAGGCAAACCCTGTTAATACTGCAACTGTGGCCAAGTTTCAAGAGTCAAAATAGAGTATTTTATTATACTTTCCTGGTAGTTCCCATGAAACATCAGAAGAAATAAAAGCAAAAATCCACCCTCATCAGGAAATGTTACATTTCTCTTTCCATCTCCATTCAATTATAAATCTATTTATTTTCAATAATTATTAAATATGTGCTATTGTAAAGTGCATATGACTTTCCCCGGGCCAGACTCTGCTAGATTTGACAGAAGCATATACATCAGGAACTACTATATTCTCTTTTCTTTAGATAATCCTAAAGTTTAAATATGTTCTCACAGTAAGAGCAGTCAGAAGGAAATGATCCACTGCCCTGATCAATTTCTTCTGTTCAGGCACAGAACAGGAGAAATTTAGATCTTCAAAGTAAGTGAATCAAGTCTACCCTTTTAAAAAATAACAAAACAATGTAAATTAAAAAAAAAAAAATTAAGACAGGATGACTTACCCAGGCAGTGGGCCCCCATTGGTAAGTTCAAAGACCTGATGTGGGTTCAACAACTTTCTAAAACTGTACAGCAGATCTCGACCTTTTAGACCACCACTTTTTGGATTCACAAATACAAGAAGTGGGCAACAATTCTGTGGTATCTTGGAAGCCTGAAAGAAGACAATAAAAAGGATAAGTCAATGCCATGAAAATGCAGGAAAATTACTGCTGTGTCTCAGAAATATTATCTGATGCTTCCTTGATGCCTACTAAAAAATCCAGATTCTATAAATAAAAAGATTCAAGGGCCAGCCAATGGACAGGTTAGCTGCTGATCTTACTTCCCTAGGAATTTAAGGCTCCTTAACGGATTCCAAGTACATATTTGAGCCCAACATTAGAAACAAAGGCATTTTAAGTAGCCCTTCCTATGCATTTTCAGTAAACAGCCTGGCCAAAGAACAGTGTGAGGGATAACAGTTCTGTACAATTAAAACAGTTTCCTTGAAAAGCGAGAACTTCTTCCCAAACCAACTGAAAAATCTTTCTTTAGTTTTGTGGTTGACTTAGAATGCATGTCAATTTACAAGGACAAAGCATTTAAAAATGAAGATGTCTGGGGCAGATGGTGGTGTACTTCTCCCTGTGAAATTAGAAGCTGAAAGCTTCTTTTAAAAATATGTAAGCTAAGCTTTTCCATCATGAGGATTTACTCAGGGGTGCCAGTATCTTGTGACTTACTGAAGCTGCTGCTGAAGGGACCGTCAAAGCCTCCAGAAACTGCAAAGGAAGCCACTGGACATGGCAGAGATGTGATTTCCTGGGGCACTCCATGGACTGCATAGGAAGAATATCTGCAGCCTCACTGGAGGTCAAAATTTCCAGCCAACATATGCACCTTGGGACTAGTGCTCACCCAGCCTGTCCGCTCATAAATAGTTCTGTAAAATGATTTCTAACTAGTTCTAGAAAGATTAGGAATCACCAGCACACTTTTCATCCATCCTGCCACAAGGCAGGGGCGCAGGTACATGACAGAAAAGTCCACTGGACGTTTCAACAACTGCACCTCTAAACAGAAATGTTTGCCATGGTCCCTAAGTTGTGGTAATTTTTATTTACAAATTGGACAGCATTCAGGGAACAGCAATTTGTCACGCAGCTGACCGGATGGATTCAGGGAACAGAACAACAGTGCTAAATATAAGTCAATTTAGACAAGAATGATTCAGGGGTCGGTGAGGCAGCAGCATGACTGCAGCGTGCAAGCATGTGGAGAGATACCAACAGCTACAGACGGGAGGAGGCGGCACCCAGAGAGCCTTTCAGCTGCTGTCTGTGAGCAACCACCAGAGACTATGATCTGAGGCGAACAACAGAGAAATCGGGTCAAATTTATGAGTTGTATTTGTGGGGATGAAAAATGGAGTCTGACACTGAGATACCCCACACCTGTGACCTGATTTAGGCACTTTACAAACAAATGATTGTTTGGGTCTTTACAGTACTTGGGAGATTTCTTCTAATTTTCTGTTCTTAGAAGAGCTGGGTGCTAATCCTCTGTAAGTCACACCCTGCCAGATGTGTCAAGATGCTGACAAACATATAAAAATCGTTTTTCTCTAACACTGTCTGCATGAGAAATGCGCTCTGCCATCCAGTGTGACTCGTCTCTTGATAAAGAGAAAACACATTGAGAAGAGGAACACTAAGCAGGTATAAAAGCTGGTGAAGTAGGCACACGCTGACCCCTTCTATACTCATCCTTCAAGACATTCAGTTTGAAAATTTATCTGTTTTCTTGAAAAACAAATGAGCCAAACAAGGGCTGTTTTGGGGGACATACAGCCAAAAGAACCTCAGTGTTTTATTTTACTGGAAAGTTCCACTGCAGACAAAAGAAGTAGGTTGATGATAAAGAGGCTGAAAGCTGTACACACAGCTCTCTCCAAAAGTACCACCTCCATGCTAGACTGACAACTGAAGTCAAAACACCTTTGGCCTCTACATTTAGGCCTTATTGGAAAGGGGGAAGCAATTACTCAAAGCATGCCCAACACATAACAAGGGTAATATATTCCTTTATGTTAAGCCTATGGAAAGGATATTTGTAGGCAGTAAAGGAAGTCTATGGAACATAATGCATGCCACTGTCACAAAAGCACAACAGCTCAAGGATCCATGCATCCCAAATAGACAAGTGTATTTTGTCCCTTGAGCTACTCAAGCATTAATGGAAGAGTAAGCAGAGATCTGGTGTTTTCAGAAGCAAAGGCCATCTTGTTACTCCATCAGTTCCTGCACCATCATCTGCCATATCCCACTTAGAATAGCCCTTCGATAATGACAGAATCATCAAGCTTGGAAGAAAACTTTAGGATCGTCAAGTCCAACCACCCACCCAGCACTGCCACTGTAACACCTAAACCACTCAACCACATCACCAGCACCAGATCCAAATGCCTCTTGGCATAAACACCTGCAGGAACGGTCCCTGGGAAACCTTCTCATTGCAGGCCTGGCAGGAGAGACTGACCCCCACCTCACTACACTCTCCTTTCAGGGAATTTTAGAGAGCAATGGGTTCAGCCCTGACCCTCCTCTTCTGGACACTAAACAACCCCAGCTCTCCCAGCTAGTTCTCATAAGACATGTTTTCTGGTCCTTTCGTGAGCCTTGTTCCCTTCTCTGGACACACTCCAGCACATCAATGTCCTTTTTGAAATGAGTGGCCCAGAACGGGACACAGAACTCAAGGTGTGGCCTCACCAGTGCTGGGTACAGGGGGACAATCACTGCCCTGGTCCTGCTGGCCACACTATTGCAGATATGGGCCAGGATGCCAAGAAGGCCACCAGGGCACACTCCTGACTCATGTTCAGCCAGATGTTGACCAGCATCCCCAGCATCCCCTTTTGTGCTTTCCAGCCACTCTCCCCAGCCTGTAGTGCTGTATGGGGTTAAATCCCACGAGTAACAGAAGGCAGAGCAGCTCTGAAAGGAAACATCATCTCCCATGGGGTAACAGAGCACATTGTTCCCTTCCAGCACTCCTTGTCCAGCTTTTACTCTGCCCTACCCTCTTTCCCATCCACTTCCCCTTTCTTCCTCTTCAGAGCTTTTTAAATACATAAATTTATCTCCAGCCATTTCAATTTTCTGAACAAAACGAGCAACCTGAAACCTCAGGCTTGGTATAATGCCTGTAAACTTGTGGGGTTTAAAAAAAGGGGGTTAAGAGTATAATAAAAAGAAAATAATATGAAGTTCTGCAGCTCGAAGTGACAAAAACTTTTTCAAAGAAGAGCAAAGAAACCAGCCCAGCTCTGGCGTCCAACAAATACCTTACTTGAATGTAACATTTGATTATCTTCTCTTCTTCAGGAAATCAGTTTCTAAAATTACTGGTTTGGGACATTTAGAAGTGACATGCTGAACACATGTTTTATATTACTTGCTTTTAGAGGCACGTTCTAATGCACTGGGTTTAAAACCAAGTAACTGAAATAATTCAAAAGCAACATAAGGGAATCACAACTATTTCTGAGACATGGTACACTCTAAGGTATTCAAAAGCACAGCTGTGTTTTGTAAAGTTGTCTGAGATCTTACCCAAGTAACATAAATTCTTGCAAATACATATTTACAGTTTCTACTGTAAATTGCCAACTGTATTTCTTATCAAGTGTCAATACTGTACCTAAAAACCCCCAAACCAGTTAAATATACACCCTGAATGCTACTAAGATTCACAAGCAGCTACAGAGAATGCCTGGAGCTAATAAAAAATCTGTATGTAGTGTAAAGTGAATAGTCCTACTACAAACCCACCTTTGTTAAGGTAACTTCCTATGTGAATCCCTAACTAAACCTATTTAGATGCAGTTATTCAGAATAAAAAGAAGATTTCAAGAAAGTGCTTGTCCTTAGAGTGAACTTGCTTCCCATCACAACTCTAATTAAGCTTAAAGGCATAGGAAACACTACTAAATCTCCAGATAAAGGCCAGCTTCTAAGAAAACAATTATTTTTTGGTAAGAGTTAAAAACTCTCGACAGTTTGTACAGTAGAGCAGGGTGCTGTGCCTTCTCAAGAGCACACTCTTTGTTACAATTACAGACAGCCACAAGGGTAGCACTCTAATGGTGCACAGTTTTTCAAAGTTCTTTAACAAAGCTCCACTGGGGACAGACGAGCGAGTTTGTTACTGGGCAGAAGAGAGTATGTGACTCACAGCCCGAGGACTCCCTTCCCCCTTTAGCCCTGGCTTCAGTGCTGTGCTTGAGGACTGAAATCTGCAGGAGGGCTTTATGTTGGCTGGCATTCAGGAAGGAATTTATTGCTCCTTTCTTACAGACAGCTGAAGGAGGCTGCATGACTTAGACACTCTGACAATCACAGTGAATTGCTTAATTTGTCAGGAGTAGCACAACAGGGCTTTAAACTGGGGCAAGATGTTTATTATCCGTGCTAATCCCCTTTCCATTGACTGTACTGTGTAATCACAACAAAGTAGAACAAGGCGTTCTGTGCCATCAGCCTTACCAGTGTGACAATCACAGCACACCTTCCTGGCAGTGGGCCGTCTCCAGGAACTGCAGATACCTCTGACAAGTAGAATTCAACATTTGCAAATGGCTGCCAGCAGCATCTTCCATGTGCAAGGACTCACAATGCCTCAAGCACAAAATTTTCTCCACCCTGGCCAGAAAGGACTCATTATCTGATGAGAAATTATGTGCAAGGTGTCACAACACTACTGGAGCAGCAGCTGGGTAAACCCCCAAGGCTTTTCTTTATTTTTTGGCATATTGCAGAAATGGAAGAATCACAGAATCATAAAAGTTGGAAAAAGACCTGTTACATCATCAATTCCAACCTTTGACTGAATACCACTTGTTGACTAGACCACAGCACTAAGTGCCATGTCCAGTCACTTCTTGAACACCTCCAGGGATTGGTGACCGCACTGCTTCCCGGAGTACTCCATGCCAATCCTTGAAAACCCTTCCAGCAAAAGTGAAAAAGTTGACAACCCTTTCAGAAGGGTGAAAAGCAGCCACTCATGTTTTGGCTAAAATGCTCATTTAACTACAATGCTTTTAAGATGTAAATATTTGTGTGAGGATTTAGTAGAATGAATGAAATGGAAAGTTTCATCTATTTGGGAACCTTCTACACATTTTCCCACTACTCTTAACAAATCTAAATGCAGTATTATCAGAGGGCACTCCACTAGTAAAATGCATTCCTGATAAAGCCACAAAAACCTGTGGTGATTTTGGCCTCAAACAACTGTCTGCTGACTTCCTTGCTCGCCTGTGCTGCAAAAGAAGTTCTGTTAAATTAGTTCTGAATTGAAAGATTTAGTCCTGCAATGTCTTTCACCTTGACTTGATACCAAAGAGTGAAACCAAACTGTCCCCAAAGTTCCTTACACACAGCAGCCAAACAGCTTTATAATATACTGCACTTTTTTTTTCACTCTCCAGTGAAGAGAGTATTTTCATTTATTTGAATACTGTGAAATGAAAAAGTGTTTGATTAAATTCCTAAAGGCCTGAAACAGCAAAACAGATCAATACATCTGATAGCACTAACTGCTTGACTTTCCAATAAGCAGCTTATGCAAACTGATTCTGCGCTCAGACTTCTCAGTAAAGGGAATCAGAGGGTGAATTGCTTTGGGTAGACCTGAGCATGCCAGACTTGAACCATGCCTCCTCGTCATGTCAGACACTGAGTAAGCAAATCTCACCTCAGAAAAATAAGACTAGCAACCTGCTAACCACCAATACTTCTGTGCTTTTATCAAATTTTAAGAAGGGATATTTTGGTTTGTTGTTTTTTTGTTGGTTGGGTTTCTCTTTAATTTAACTGGCAATTTGGAAAAATCATTAATTCTTCATTCCCAATTTCTTTGTATTTCACTCACCAAAGAAATGTCAAACATGGCGTAAATTTAGTATTGTGTCAGTTCCTGTGTATTTCCTGGTAATGTGTTTAATCAACACACATATAAACAAAGACTAATATCATCATAGGCTAAAAAGATAGTCTGGGTTGGAAAGTACTGCAGGAGATCATCTAGTTCAACTGCTACCCAAAGCAAAGACAGTGATCAGCCATTACTCTGCCCTGGGTAATTAGTAAATGGCATAAGCTGGGTGGACAATCATACAAAAAACAACACTTGAAATATCATTTAAATTAACTCTTGGCTCCTTTCAGTGAGATGACCAAACATAAACAACACATGCTAAAACAGGAACACAATGTTTGTGCTGGTGTACAGCCCTTCTCTCCTGCTTATGTATTAGAAATTAATTGCTAGCAGTCCCCTGAACTGGAGCTTCTAAAAAATATCTTGCATCAGATAAGAGATAGCAATGTCCACATTCTCCTGGCATCAAGAAGTTCTCGTCAAACATATCCAGTGTCAGAAAAACAGACACATGTAATCAACAGAGTGGAGTATGTTCAACTTCACACTGAAGACAACAATTATAGGCTCATAATGGATTTGCCTAAAATACACCTAAAACAACTATCCAAAAATTCATCCTGTTTTCTGTTTCTCACAATAGGCACTCTGAAACCTAGGCGCCTTTGGACAAGGGCGCCTTGATTTCTAAGGACTTCACAAAATGTAATTCCTACATGCACATAAGAACAAGGCTCTCAGTTTTTTAGGAGGGGATGTAACTTTTGATTTTGCCAGTTGCATGTGAGCACTACCACTAGTACCTACCCATATAAAAACCATAATTTTGCCTTCAGAAAGTCTTGACAAGTGTACGACTCATTTTTAAACAGTGAAAGCAGGTATGCGAGTAAGCAACTATGGCCACTGAACTTGATACCCTCCTATATAAAGTTGTTTCATAATTCCCACTAAAAACGTGATTTTTTTGGCCTCCTGTGATGTTCCAAGAAGTCAAACCAGGACTCACACTTTGCTTGCCATAATGCAGTTCCAGAAAGATAGTAATTGCAAGATACTTTCTGCTGAGGTGTTGTGCAACTAGGGCAACACTCTTTTTTGGACAGAACCTACATAATCCTGGTTAAAAAATCACTTCACTCAGTTAATAATTTTCCTCTTCTCATATTGACTCACTTTATTAACATGAAACCTATTATTAAACAAACTGATTCACATGAAAGTGATTAGTAACAACAAGAATAAATCAGAGTCAGGCCTGAATTTGTGAAAGGACTCTCGGACTAACTCTTTCAGAAGACTATGTTCTTCTGAGATACTCAAGGGGTAAACAAGGTCAAATTGCCTCTGCTACAGAATGGGGGAAATGAAGATAATATCACTGTGAAAATAAGCAGAAGTGTTTTACCTTACAGTTAATGAGGAAACACATTTAGCTCCCATACCAAAGTTTGTAAGCATTTTAAGACATACCAGCTGAAACTGAAACTCCATTTAACATTTTGATTGTTGAAAGAAACAAAAGAGAAAGAAAATTTGTTTTCCTCTTCTTTATAGTTGTACAGTTAGGCAGCTGTAGATTTACAGTTGAACAATAACAGGACAAATTACTTAACTCACTGAATATATCACATACATGAAGTACAGGCTCTGAAGTAGGTTGGTTTTTTTTGTCACATGGCCTATTTGAATAAAACGTATTTTCATTTAGTTCTACCAGAAAGAGTTTTAAGGCCGTAGATTTTTTCTTTTAAAGACATTTTTAAATTCAAACCTGTCTCTTACCATTACTGCAGGAATCACCACAGCATTCAGAGGCTTGTCATTGACAACAGTATCTTTAACTAGCATATATATTCTTTCAGCTTCAGAAAAACATGAAATTTGGAGTACAACAGCACCTGTAAAGAGGCATTAGAAACACTTTTAAAGAAATACTTTTGATATTATCTATTATTATTATTAGAAAATAAGACTCATATTACAGCAAAAGTCTACTCAGTTTACTGAGGCCGTTATTCAGCAAAACTTATTCTGCGGTCGTTTGTTATCAGCTGAATTGTGTCGTTATGTTTTCAAACCTTCCTACCCTCAGATATTTGTAAAAGCAAAGCAACTTAAAGACAAGAACTGCAGCACAGAACTAATGCATATTTAAAGATTTCCTTTGAGCTTCAGGGGTAGGGCCTATTTGCATACTCTTCATCATTACTAACATTCTGTTCTCATTGTGTACAAGTGACAGAGGTATCAGGTTTCATTTGGTATCCAATTATTAAAAATCCAGTAGTTCTGTTCATTAACAATATCTCAGTAAGAATTACTGCAAGCAAATATTCGGGCTGATAATCAAGTTTAGATCTTTATGTTGGCTTAGGTTCTGAATGGAGAAGCTGGGTAAGAAGGGAAGACAAAAGAGAAATAACAAAATAAATACTGACAAGTTAATGTAAAGTAAGATATTTGGTGAGGAGGAAAACAGGGCAGGGTAGGAAAAAAATGCAAAATGGACAGTACATGAGATGTAGGCTGGTAACATAACCTGGCTGTGACAAAACAGGAGAGTTAGGAAATTAGGAGAACTACAAAAATACAAACATAAGAAGAAAGTGGCAATAAAAATCACATACAAGCAGAAACATCTAAAAAGCACATGCATGTAAATTTGGTATAATGATGCTGTGACATGGGACGAGTATCACAAAACCAAGTATTGGCCACTGACAAATATGGAAAGAAGAAGGTACATCTGAAAGCTTTACAGCTTTTCCTATGCAAAGATCAAAATCAATCAGTATCAATTAGTCATGTGGAGACAGCAAATAACCCAAAGGAAGCACGCATCAGTCTTCAAAAGCATGCTATAGAAAGACCCATTTAGCAGACAGTGGAAGATAAGCCTGCCAAAGGATGTGAAACATCTCAACTACAGACACCTAAACATAGAGAAGAAAAAATTCCACACTTTAAGTTTTTACCAAATGCCGATCTCCACCTGACCACTGCACTAAAGCTGCCCAGAGCCACTGCTGCTCCAGCTGTCAGAAGCCTCATGGCTTCTCCGACCTTGCTGAAATAAAATTCATATAGCAAAAGCAAAGAAACAGCTCAAAGGATGAATGTATTTATTTTCTTCAACTTTCAGCCATTGAACTATAGCTCTTAACACTGCTAGGAAACAGCGACTATGAAACAGTCCCACTGAGTCCAAAAGCAGCACCAAATTTTAGTATTCTCAAAGTCAAAGAGACTAAAAATCCTTCACTTGAACAATTTTTAACAGTTCTGTTGTGTTAGTTTATTCAGTTGAAGTGCAACTTCAAAACTAATTTTTATGATGAAATCTTACCGCCTTCTGGTACACAAGGCATGCAGCCAACATTTTAACTTTTTTTTAATAAGGTAACACTAATCCACTGTTCTTCATAAATACAATGTGTTATGTTTTACCTGAAGGGCTTTTTGCTTATGCAGTAAGACTAACACACTCTGAGCTTCCAGCCTCTAGTATTAGACTGCAGTTTTGAACATAGACATTGTTTGCAAGACCAAAAATTTTAATGCTTACCTTGTGCTTGATAAACATGACTCACAGATACTACATTTGCTGCAAAGGGTAAAAATATAAACACATAAAACCTTGGGTACATTTAGAGTAAATATTTAAAGTATTTTAAGAAATTACATAAATATAATATAAATAAATATTAAAAGTTATACAAATACATGGAGAACCTCCAGCTAACACTTTTCTTCGCATGTTTACTTTGCAAGTAAGAACAGCTAAACTGATTTTCATAAAAGGTGACTAAGAATTCTTTCTGGCACTTCAAGTTTAATTCCTCTTGAAGTGACATAAAAGATTGTGAAAAATGCTTTGTTTCCTGCAACAAAAAAGTATGACACATTCCTGACACTGTTTATAGAAAGTATTGGTTTAAGGAGTATTATTATGAAAATTCAATTACACTTCTTTGAAAAAGAAAAATAAATTCTTTTTCCTGAGTGTTTGTCCATATGTGTGTGCACACACTGCTCATAGTTCTCCATGATGGGGCACAGAGCTCATGACTAACATGGAGAACAGCCCAGACAAAAACTGTCAGAGGTTAAAAAAGGCAAGAGATATTCTGTACATAGTTTAAGGTATACATAATTCTTCTAAAAAGTGATGCCTTTTTATACAAACATAACAAAAAGAAAAAAGAAAAGGTGTAGTCACTTATAACTAGAGTAACATAATTATTATTCTGTAAATAATAAGCTGTCACATCTCTCCTACAACTGTGCGCATGTTAAAATTATTAAAAAAGCCCATGTGAGAGTAAAAGGCAGAATGATTTTTTTAAATCGGGCCAGAAGAGGTTAGAATTATATTGATGCTATTAAATTTTGTTCTGTTTACTTACTTTTGATAGCTAATTCTTCCTTGAGAATATTTGTGTATTCTTCCGGGGAAAGCTGAGGTGGAAGGCCACCAACAAATAAATTTACTTGTACAATGGATTTACTGTTTTCCACAATGTAAAATCTTGTTTGATTCATCTGACGTATTGAAGTCTACCAAAATAAAGGAAAATAAATGATATGACATTTGGCAAAAAGATATTGTGAGGCAAAATCCAAAATAGTTCTGCACTTAGCAATCATGTCCTCTATGCTTAGAGAATATCAGAAACAGAAACAAACTTCAGTTCAAGCACTTAGCTTCTCTACCCTTGAGCCTGCTTAGGGGGTAACCAATGACTCACTTTTTCTGTAAGAAAGGGGACTCCATATTTGCTGAAACAAAAAAAAATCATGTTTCTTTTTCAGATTTACCTTTCTTATGTCCTTGAGTCTGTTAAGAATTGGTTCCTGATTGTCCAAGACCATGCGCTGAACTGGAGAGGGCAAGAACATTCATCATGTTAGAAAGCATGTAAATTATTATCAGGCTCAACTACACAAAAACAAAAAGAAGAAAAATTAGGGGAAAAGTACAGCTCTGCATACAACTAATTTTCTCATAAAGGATCACGCAGACATGAGCTACATCTTATTCAACAATAAAAACACATAGGTGCTTGGAAGAGTTCGACTCTTTCCAGAGTTCTTAAATACCACCCTCCTTTAAAAAAGGGCAGAAATAGCCTGAATCCCTCAAAAGACAAGCAGTACTTTGGTAATAATCTAACAGTTTGACATAAGACTTTCAAACTGTATTTCCTAACAAGTACAAAAAAACCCAACTTCTGTGTTTTATCAAAATATTAAAACAATTGTTTTAATCAACAATTAAAACAATTCTGACAACTTCCAGTGAATGTAAGGTTGCAAATGATGCTTTAAAACAGAGCACCAGAAACCACCCAAGGTTATGACATTCACAAAGCTACAATAGCCTTATGAAACAACTTCCCAATAATGCTTGCAAATAAAGCAAAGCATCAAGACAGTATGTGAACTACCAAGATATTTATTCAGCTGTGGTCAGAGCATTAGACTACTTCAAGGTCTTTATTTCTCCATGCAACCTTACAAATACTGAAGCACAAAGGGATGTTAACCTGGAGAACACCAGCCTAGCTCGTGCAGGATCACAAAACACTTGAGCAATGCTAGAATTGCAGATTTCTATTCTTCCTAACACACAAACATATTTCTGGGACTGTCTTAGGGCTCAAACTTACTCTTCTTCAGGGGCTGTGTCAGGAGGAAAGAAGCCATTTGAACTTTAGAATTAATCTTTAATAAATAACTGCAATTAAGAAAATTATGTCAGTTAAACATAGTTCCTCAAAATAGGGCAAAAGTATCAATACCCACCAGAAACTACAAATGAGTTTTTATGTAATAATGAAGGGGAACCTTATTGCCATAGGACACACAGGACTGAAAAGAATCAGCACCACTTCTGATTCAGTATTTCAACATCACCATGAAGTTTATTCTCATTTGTGTTTTTTATTGTAGAACATGAACTGTGACTGCTAGAACGGGGAAAAAACCCACAGATATCAGATGTGTCTTTGGCCAGTGCTCCTTCACTTACCTTGCTTACTGCCCATAAGCACTTCCACCAATCTGAAATTCTGGAGGCACTCCGTCTGCCAAAAGATACCGCATGTAAATTCAGTTTCTGACAGACATAATTTTGCCAGATGTTACATTATTGTGTGTTATATCCTGTCCATAGTGTATAACACAGCACAGAAAATTAAGCATTTTTAAAAAATTAAATCTTTTAAAATCAACCATGATGTTCTTCCTCCAACCAACTCCTTCGAAGACAAGAATAATCTTTATTTTATACACTCACAGCATCATGCTCCCACACTCCTAAAAACATTGGCATTCTCACAGCCACATTGTGAAGGGACCCCTGTACAGCAAAGCTTCAGTGACGAGCAGCTAGCTCATCTGGAGTATTTCCTGAGTGTCCTTCCAGAGAAAGCATGCAGGACTGGGAATGAGCCTGCTCTTGGAGAAGATTGCCCAGGAGCCAGCTTGGCAAAAGCAGACTGACCATTCCCCACCTCCTGGGACACTCCAACTCTGATGGACAAAAGTTCTTCTCCAAGCTATTGCCAGGGACCACTGAAGTCCCTTTTGCAGCTGGACCAGAAGAGCTGGCACAGCCAAGAGCCGTACCATTTACAACAATGACTGAAACACTGCAAACATACAACAGTCAGGATTGAAGGACATTCGGAGGAAGGGTTTCACATTTTGGCCTTGAGACTCAAGAGACAAATGATCTTGCTTTATATGTCATGAATTAGCATGACACATAAAGCAAGATGGGGCTGTTAAAAGCCTCAACTCCCTACATGTGCTTTGCCTGATACTTGATGAAAACAACTTGGAGCACAAGCAAATTCTGGATATAAAAAAGAGATTTCCTGTATGCGCATATTTATACAGAGAAACAAGTAGAGCATTTAAAAATTAGCACTACTGGAGAAATTGCAATTGAGCGAAAGAATTAAGTCTCTTACAGCATATATCTAGCTGCCCAAA
>NW_005054379.1:560707-568992 GCF_000277835.1 Geospiza fortis | reverse complement strand
CCTAATGGAATTTCAAACAATACTGTCTGACAGCTGCTTTTTTCAGATGAGACAAAACTTTGGACATGGACATTCCTATTTTGTTAAAAGGTCCAGAGCACTTGAGGAAATGGACTGACAACAAATCCTGGAAGTATGCTGTAGCCAAAACAAGCTGCATGTTTTACACAGCTGGATACACCTAGACAAATCTATGATCATCACTAACTGCAGAGAGCTAGTCACAAGCATGTTCTTATGTGCCCTGTGAATAACCACAAAGGACAGCAGTCACCCTCTGTGACTGTGCTGTGCCCTGGAGCAGTGGAACTGTGCTGATCTGCTGGTGTGCTCACAAGCCCCAGGTGCTGACTGAAATGTGCACACTACAGCTTTGTGTCTCCACACTGGGGAGGTTGGGCCTGCCAATGGCTTGGCATGCTAGCAAAGTCTACTAACATGTTTCCTGAATGTCATGCTGTTTTGGCACCAACCCTAAGAAGGACAGGCAGATTGAAAAGAGACTATCTTTCACACAAAGCATCTACATGATTACAAGATGTATCTAGAATTTTCCAGTGATGTGAGAAGCAATCCAGACAGTAAGGAACGTGGGTGCTGTTTCAACTTTGAGTTCTTCCTTGCATCCCTTGGAGACTACAGAGATGCTGCTTACCACGCTAGGAAGAAAATTTCTGCAGTGCTCTTTAATGTTCTCATAAATTGTCTGGATGAAGAAATCAAATGCACTGTGAGTTTCCTGATGATACTAAGCTAGGAGGAACTATGGACACTCTCAAAGGTAGGGGACCCTTATGGGGAGATGCAGATGTGCTAGAGAACTGGGCAACCACCAACCATATGAAATTTTTAACAAGAGCTACTGCCAGATTCTCAAGCTGGGACGGGATAATCCTGGTTAAAAATACAAACTGGCGGATGAGAGCTGGAGAGCAGCCCTGTGGAATAAGATCTCAGAGACTGGGTCAGTGGCAAGTTGAATATCAGTCAGCAGTGCCTACCTACCCTGAAGATTGTGTTAAACTTTTAGCAGCATGCCAGTCAAAATAGATCATCTACCAAATGCTAACGACATTTACAATAACTGCGAATTAAGGGACTGTAATTTTTCTGAAGAGAAAAATACATACTTTCAGGGTCACTCAGGTGGTATATGGATGTGATTAAGATCTTTCACTTACCTGCCTTCCAAGTAGTGGGAGCACTTCTTTGATCACAGACTGCACAGTGCTATCCTTATTTACTCGTAGAGAAACATATGCCATTCCCACCCTAAGGAGAAAAATACTTATTTTAGGATCTATCCCGTGTGTACCTTTTTAAACTAAGTGTAGCATTTTCTCAAACATATTTGCCTTAGTTGAAGAAAGTTGTTCACTGAGACTCATGGCAGATGTGGTATCAGTGCCACAGATAAGAAAACACTTTCATCTCAAGGAACTGCTAATTACAGTTGTAGTACTAAAGTTTAGCTTCTTCATAATCAGAAAGATAAGCTGCAAGTTTTTCATAAAACTTGCCAACGCAGTTACAACAGCAAAATGAACACATGGTTAAATTTTATCCCGCAAGTCTTCAGAAATTAGTAGGTCCAGACCATTTTGTTTCCACTACTAAATATGCTTAAAGGTCATACTGTCTCTGGTAAATTGTATAGCTGTTGGGTTTTTTTGGTTGTTTTTTTTAATATTTTTTTTCTTCCTCATCTCACATGGGAAGTTGCACTGTAGTTCTTCCTACTTCACATTTCTTCAAAAAAATCCACCAATTTTTCAAGTGATGTGTATGTTATCATTTGTTTACAGATGTAGTAAATGTAAAGTTGTATCTTTCTAACCAAACACATGATAAGAGAACTGCACAAGTTGCACTGTATGTTCCACACATGTAAAGAAACCCAAGGGTTTCCAGGCATGGTAATGAATGTTATGCACACTACCCATTCAGAAAAATCCTGAAACAGAGAAAGAAACTGCACTCTCTGTTAGAGTTCTCCAGCTTCAATAATTACAGCAAACAGAGTTAGACTACAGAGGACAAATGTAGCCAAGCAAAATAACCTTGTGATCAAGAAGGAAAATACTCACTTTAGCCAGGCAGGATAAATTCTGATCACTTCTTCATCCTTTGGTTTGGCTCTGATGATCCAGGCTTCAGGAACAGATTCTCGGAATACTGAGCCCAAGTTGCTGTCCTCTGCAGCATCATTCCTGTTGATAACATCATCAGAGAGCAGCACCTGCTGTGTAAAGGTCTGAAGCTCATACTCCTGCTGGTCATCATTTATGTAGTACGCCCTCAAAGCAGCCTCCTAAAACACAGCAAGATAAATTAACATTTACTTGAAAAGACACCATTAATACCTATACAGCCACAGACATTATAAATACCTGATTTATGAAATGAACATTGAATGCATGTTCTAACCTCAGAGGAGTGTATACACAGCAATGGCAAAAAAATCAAAACAAGACTGAAGTTTTGAAAACAAATTTCACTGAACATGAGAAAAGAAAGCTTGAGATATCCATGTATTTGAACACAATCATTTTTGGCAAGTAATAGTCATTTTAAGACCAAATGTAAAAATCCAGGTCAAATAAATCTACATTCATGCATATAAAATTTAGTCCACAAGGAAAATGGTAAATTACACTTGTTTGAACACAACTCTGCCTACTCAGTCTTCTTGCACTAAGGGATGCCAAAATTAGAGAGCTTCTCAGCCACAAAACTGCCCTGAACCCACACACCTGTGAAGAGGCAAGGGAAGGGCTATCTTTGCGAGATGCACACAGAAATTTTACACCCATAATGGGCCCATCCCTGCAGCACCTCGGCTAGCACAGATGCTGCAGTCAGTACAGTTCACTTGTAAGAACTTGTGTTTCTCTCCTCTGGTATTAAAAGTGCCAGCCTGGTAAAATGTGCTTGAAAGCCAAGTAGCACTCCTAAATAAAAGAGTTTTCAGTCCTGTACATAGTTTTTCTTAAAGATCTTTGACATGCAGAACACTACAAACCTTTTGCAAAACTCTTTTGATTTTGAGCACAGTATCAAGATAAAGAAATCCTAACGATCTTTAGAGCTTTATATTGTCAAAATTCTGATGTAATACATTCTTCAGAATTCTTTGCCAAGTCTGTACGACTCTGAGACCTCACCATGCACAATTTTATTGTGAACCACCCTATCCCCCTCTGGGACTTATCTCGCACAGCATGGGGTCTCTGCCTAGCCCAGTAAATAAAGATCTGTACAGTACACTTGATTTAGTACAAAGTAATTTTTCCATCCCAGATCGAACACTGGAAAAGCTAGAGAGGGGCCAGTATGTGATCAATAATTGATTATTTTCACAGCCAAGGGATGGAGATAACTATAACAAGCTTTAGTGTTCAAAGCTGATTAAATCAAGTGCAATATTGGTGGCTGTCCAGGATAAATACCAAACCTCTACTACAGAAAAGGAGCAAGACCTAAGGAGCTGGTCATCCTCTATTGCTTGTATCAGTAAAATCAGGCTTCAGAGTAACACCAGGAAGCAGAATGACACATTAACATGTGAACATGTGATACTGTGGTTGCCATTGTGCTACAGATATGTAAGCCACCGTTTCCTCAGATGCTCTAAAATAGAAGCGCTACCTGAATAAGTCAAATTACGTTGCAGTATTATAGCCCATTCACAGATTTTTGTTGTTATTGTTCAGTTACATTTCTAAAACTTAGCTTTTTACTATTGTAATATGTGTATCACACTGGAAAATTGACTCTCACTGGGTATCTTACCACAACTTCTTCATTTTTTGCAATCCTTGGAACTGAAATTAGTCGAAATTGGTTGCGTTTCACTGCGTCATTCCCATCAAATATCTTTAGTGTTTGTTTACCTGAATGGAAACAATTGTATTTCATTAACACACACCTTGAATCAAAAAAAAAACCCAAAAGCCCCGTGTTTTTAACCCACTGAAATATTTCTTCATGGGAACATTCTTTGTCATAGGACAAGCTTTGAGGCTGAATATTTTAAATTTTGTTTTGTTACAGTTCGTTTAAAACAGGGGAACATTCAGAGAGGAAAGAGGGATGAGTAATCAGAATTTTATCCTGGCTTTTGATATAACTGTTACAACCAGACTCTGTATGTTATGACTTTTTCATCCCCAGCATTCAAGAATGCATTTATTACTGACAAGCTGAACAACCTGAAGACCAAGACAAAGTGCCACTCTCTTCAGAATACCTCCCAGAGCACTGCCAGTTCTGAGCAAGTGCTTCCAAAGAAAGTCCTTAAAATAGTTGGTTAAGCGTACAGAAAACGGGAGGAAAACACAGGGACAACAAAAAAACTGGAAGAAAGAAGGTACAGCAAATTAAGACCTTCAGCCTTTTGCTGTGTTTCACTTCACTAAAGCCTTATGAAGTCCATGCTCAAACTGTTGAGTGCAGATTTTTGCACAGACATCTGTGAAAGGGTGAAGAGTGAAGGATTTCAGGTTCACCTTTCACAAAGATGGGCTACGGCTCAGGTACAGGCTGCTGTATGACAAAGTCTCTCTCTTAAGCAAGGTTTTTAAGAGTAATAGCAAAGTGCAACAACATTCTCACAGAACAGGTTTTGAGAGGTTTTAGGAACAAACCTCTCTAAAAAAAGTTAATATTACCAGTGCATTACATGCGTCCTTACTGCCTCTGGAAAGGAAACCGAGCTAATCAATCCAAACCAAAAAGGAGATCCCATTGAGACAGACTTTGTGTCCTCTCCTGATCACATCTTTATGAAGACCCTGATGAGCTGCTGACTTTTGCAGGTTCTTGCAGGTACTCCCCAGAGCTGATGCTTTACAGCAGACATAACTATTTATCACTGACAGAATATGCCCTTTTTACTGCAGGACTGAGCGATTAACAGAAGTCACCCATTGCACAGCACAGTGTTACAGTCTGATCTCACAATAAATCTGTACACCTGCATTCATCATCAAGTAGTACAACCACCAGAAGCTATCACTTGCAGTTCTTGGAGTGTTAGAAATATTAAGTGAAAGCCACATATATCAGCTGTAATGCTCACACAACACGTTAATCATGCAGCCTGTTAATGCACATTGTAAAGGAGATATGTTACATACTGGAGCCTACTTCCACGCCTCCCTTACAGCTTGGAAGTACTTTGTAGTACAGAATAAAATACAAAGAGCCTTTTGCTCTCAAATAATATTGGCTTTTAGGTTCAATGAAGCACACTAGACAATTGCTATTTACCATAGAAGGATTAAAAAGGAGAACTGGAACCGGAGGAAGAAAACCACTAAACCACCTCTAACTGATGACTGATTAAAAAGCAAGCAAGAATCCAGGCAGAAATGCACATCACTGGGTATCTCAATGCTGTAGTGGCAGATTATGAGGAAAGGCTACAGTGTGTAACTACTTAGCAAGGACACTTCAGTGCTAGCTTTCTTGAACCACCTGAAACTAATCCACCTACTTTGACTTCCTTGTATGCTCTCCAACGTCAATGAAAAGCAGACACCAGAGAACTAAAGGGTTATCTAAAGGATTAACTAAAGGATTATCACTTATGTGTGAAAGCAGTCTTCTAAAAATGAGATTCCAACCCTCAATAAAACCATGATACCTTAATTCTTATGATTGTTATTTCTCCTTATTCTGAAATGTGACAGCTATGCTTGGACTTCTTTTTCAGTGTAGACTTGTCCACTTCTTAAGAATATTTCTTCATTATCAGTTCCACTGGTAGTGGCAGAATGTGTGTGCAAGGACATTCTCATTACATAACATGAAGACCTCACTGCACAGCAAAGCAGTCCCCAGTACAGCCTCCCATCCTACTGCCAAGTCACCCTAGTCTCTCCTGGGACAAAATTGGCTATGTTGACTGGTCTAGGGGCAGGTGTCCCTATCCATGTCAGGGGGATTGGGGCTAGATGATCTTTGAGGTCCTTTCTAAGTCAAACCATTCCATGATTGCATTATGATATTCAAAACCTTAGTGAACATGACAAACTGCTCTGAGTGACCTTTCTTGAGCAGGAGGCTGTCTTAGATAACCTCCATACTGCCTCCAACCTCAGCCATGCTGTCACTCTTTCAAGAGAAGCCTGTATAACAGATGATGTACAAAGAAAACCAGACAGAAACAGAATAAATAAAATCACAGAATTATAAAATAGTTCGGGTTGTAAGTGGCCTTCCAGGATCATGGAGTACAAGAATCCTGACAGGGACATCTTTCAGTAGATCAGGTTGCTCAGAGCAACACCCAACCTGGTAAAATACATTGTAACTTTTCAATTATTTTTGTTAGTATGAAAAGAAGTATCACTGTGGATTTTCAGTTTTCCAGCTATCATAGTGGTTGAGTCTGTTGTCAATTTATTTTTAGTTACAATATAAGGAAGATATAAATATCATCAACTTTTACTTCTGAAGTACCCTTGAAGTCCAACAACCATTGCATTGAGGCCATAACACACATGAGAAAGTGACCTACTCCTTTAAATTCTGCTGGATCTATGCCAGAATGAGTGGAATTCTTTTAGACACAGATTTCTGTCAGAGTGATCTCCATGGTAACTACAGCAGAGACAAATGTTAACCAAAAGACACACTGTGTCCTGGGTGACCTTCTTTAGAGCTAACACAACTTGAGAAAACAAGTGAACGCTGGTTTCTGACAGCACAGCTGATGTTCTGAGTATGAACTTTCATAACACTATCAAAATCTCTGCTGCTTTCTCTAGCAATCCAGAAAGTAGACAACCATCTGAGAATAAAAACATTCTTCCAAGTTCTAGTACTTGTTTTCATTTGCTGTGCCTTTGTAGTCTGCTCTTATGAGATACTACTTGGCCTGAGAGAATCCCTAGCAATTGTAACTGGAGAATATTTTATGAGCTCTGCATGTCTTAAGAACAGTCAAAGAACAGTTGGATTGACTCTCAAAATAAACTGGTTTACAAGAACAAGTTTAGATCTACAGACCAGTAGTAATGTTCTAAGCTCTAAGCCTATTTCTTAGATAAATAAGCATAATGCTGCTAATCTGTATCCATCACACAAAAAACCTCCTCAACTTTATCACGGAAAAATCACGTATAATTTTGTCACTGTCCTCCTCACAGGGGACACTTTTACTGCACTCCAGCAAGAAATGGCTTGCTTGCCCATGAGCTTCTGGAAGCACATTAACAAAAGAAAAAGCAGCTACATACTGCAATTAGTCATCCAGAAATACATTTCTCCACTGAATCAAGAGCACATCCAACACATGTAAATTAAGGGGTGTTTTATGCCAGTCTGATTTGTCTAACTAGCCTTGGCAAGAAGCTCAACTACAACCACTTCTGAAATTAGGTAAAGCTCTTCTGTCCACCTGTTCCAATTTTTAAATATTAGAAAATGATCCAGCTACCAAAGTGAAGTCTACATACCCCTACTTAGCATATAATATATACGCATAAAAAACACCTCGCTAATATGAAACGGATGCACTTATCAAGTTGTGGTATTTAAAGGAGTTACTGCCTGTTTTGTAATACTGGCACATCACTGCTAAATGTCTTTTATCTTTTCCTGTTGGATCAGAGTACACAGTACCAGGACTTTCTCCTGAAAAACACATCATTTCTTTTCTTACCATGGGATACTGACCTGAAAATAACCTGTTATTCACCCTTACCCTTTCCAAGGGGAAAGTAACTACAAAAGGTTAACTCCAGGCATAATTTACCAAAGTGTGGAATTTGATTTCATAGGCTAAGATACCAAATTTTCCTGGGAAAAGGATAAAACAGCATTGGATAAGTCCAAATTTCGTGTTTCCTTTGACTTCCAAATCCCCACAGACAGGACATGGCTTCTGAAAAGACTTACACGTGGCTTGTGACAGACAGGAAAATTATGCAGTCCTGAATTGTTTTGTCACCTAAGAAAGCTTAAGGCCTATACTGAGTGTATTTGTGAAAATTACTTCTAAAAGACTAAATTCTAGCAACGCAGCTTACCAAGAACCACTCTTCCCAAAACAACCAGTGTTATTTACATGCTTTATGCTCTTCTTCTCTACTGGTACTTCATAGAGTGGGGACTACCAAATTTTGGTTTATCTCAGTATTAGGATTCATAACCTACACAATGGCATTTATGTATGTAAGAATTATGTATTTTTTCTTTTACTGTCCTTGAAGAGAGCCTTTCAGAATCCCAGATTCCTTCCTCCCACCCTTCCTTCCCTTCCTTTTCTTTCCTTTCTT
>NW_005054379.1:513903-560697 GCF_000277835.1 Geospiza fortis | reverse complement strand
TTCCCTAGCTCTTTCTCTTCCAAGAGAGCCATTTGCAGGGGTGTGCCTTCTCTGAACTTGTTTTCCTAAGCAGCTGAAACTCTCCTAGCTTCAAGACAACTTTGAAGCACAAATCTGTATTAATACTTGTCCTCCCATTCTGGTAGCCACCTCTTAACCCTTCTCCTCTTAGTTTTTAAAGCCTTTCCAAGCATCTGCTGAGGAACATGACATGTTTAGTTATCTGCAAGCAGTTACTGAAGAACACATTGAACCTTTTTATGAAAGCTTAAAGTTTTCTTAAGTATCTTTAGGGGAAAAATCCCTCCCCACATGCTGTCCTTGCTTCTTCTGGAAAACAGTTTGTTCCTGCTTGCAGAATTACAGTGGAGATCTCCTCTGCACTGTCAGCTGGTTTGGGACAAGACATAAGCAAACTTTAGCCAACAACTTGAGTCTATCTAATACAAAACCATTTCATCTCTTACTCAGCAGATGAACAGTAACCTGAGCAAGGCAAAACAGAGGCTGTGGAAGGACATGCTATGAAACATCTGTTTGCTGACAGCAGTGCAGCTCCCATTTCTCTGGTGGACAAATTCCTCTAACACCTCCTCCAGAATGGGTTTTCATTGATGGCTGAATTTTGTCCTGCAGAAGAGGGACACATGCTGAATCAGACAGTTCACTTGCAGCCAGTGAGTGCTGAGAGACTCCCACAGTGCAGAGGGAGTCCTTTGCCAAACTCACTTGTATGTCTGTTAAATATATCAACTCAGAAACGGTGTGATTGTTCTTATGTTAATTTTATGCTTTTGGTTTCAGTATCTTGGTAGGCTAAATATAGTGGCTGATTTAACACATTTAAACCACCAACATTAAGACTTAGATCTTCTAACTTTACATTTCACTCAACAAGTCCATTACATTAGCAAAGTAACAAAAATGAATGTAGACTACTAATTCAAATCGTCTTACAATACTAAACTACAGACTTGGTATCCTTTTCTGCTGGCTTCTCTCCTGTGCAAAAAGTGTGTCTTTCCACATCAATATTATTCAAATTGTTCTGACTTGTTTTCATTGTTTTTAGAAATATGTACCCCTAAAACATAAAGAGCTGGAATTAAGAAAAGCTAAATATTCTGGAATGTAATTGAGTTCAGACACTCTTGAGGGAAAGCATGCCAACATGCCAAAGACATGGCAGATGTACTGAGTCAACACACAGAAGCAGTGAGCAGCTCCTTCTTGACCCACGTTATACAAATGGTGTTATCCCAAGATAGGTGAGTGGTACAGCCCCCTAAAACCGTGTCATTGTCATGTTAAGTTCAGCAGCTTATGACTCCCCACAGACACAGAGGCACAGCCACACAACAGCTGGCAGGTGACCCTCAATAACTTTACCAGGCAGGTTATCAGAGAAGCCATGTCCTGAGCTGACCCGAGGTCATCAATCCCATCATCTGGGGGTGGCACACACCAGAGGAGTCCACAGAAGTTCTGTAGCACACCTCGCTGAGCAAGGAGGTCGCTCAGCTTGCACGGATATATGAGATACATGTGAAAAGGTTTCTGGGATGGTACAAGGGTTGTTAGGGGAACTTGAGGAGAGGAATCAAAGCGAGAGATCAAAGCCATTTGGGAAAGAAGTAGTGTGGGAAAATAGAAGGATAAGGAGACAAAGGAAGTTGGTCACGTTTAAAGAAGTTGCTGGTTGGTACTGCATGGCTGTGCCCTGGTTTGCATCACCACAGTCTGTCCTGTCTTACCAGCAACTGCTATTTCTGACTCTTTTTGTGGGTGTGGTTTTAGCTGAGTTTTCTAAATCACAGTGAAGTTACTGCACTCTACACTCCAAAGTTTTGTGAAAATGCGTTACAAAAGAGCAATATTTTATGACACTGTTCTTTTTAAAACACAACTAATGACACTTTACATGACCATTGAAAATATACCATCTACTGCTGCTTTCTTCAGTCCAGAAACGGCCTGAAAAAATGACATATTAAAGTTTGTATCCTGCCCTGAATTTTCATATCTTTTTTCTTCTTTTGGGAAGGCTAAACTAAAGCTGAACTGGCATCTACTAATGCTTCCAATGAATCCAGCTGAAATATCTGGACACATAATTTGCTCTTTTTGACAGTCATAAGGGAAATACGCTTAATTGTTGAAATGTAGAAGCCCTCACACTCAACCACTTAAGTCACTTAAAACACTGGAAAAATCAAAGTTGTTTAGACAAACTGCAGTTAGTGCATTTTCCCATAATAAGGAAGTATGGCGGCGGATCATAACTTGAAGTCACTCAGGAACTAAGAAAGTGAAACAAGAGGATGCTTGAGATCTCTTCTATAACTGATTTAACTACTTATTGAGCTGATTTTTAAAAATTACGAATAGCACTTGCACAATCAGCCTCTTAATTTTGCAAGAACTTCAGGACTAAAAAAAAAAAATTAGTATTTATTGATTTGAAATGTCCTTTTTTGCAACAATCCACACAGTTTCATTAGGTAGCATGTACCATGTTATTCTACTTACTAATATGGATTTAGGGGTGGGAAGCTCTTAAATTGCAGTTTTATCTGATCTTCTAGAAAGCAAGAATTTGGTTGTTACCAACCCCAGAAAACTCCACATGCTGAAAAATTTAACTGCATAAAAAACAGCCAGTCCAACTCAGTCTTGTTTACTGCAACATGCCCAAGCCAAAAAAAATTCACCTGATGTCCTCAGCAACATTTGGATCCAGAGAACACAGAAGCAAAAGACTCTGAAAAGACATTGCTGTCTGCCCTCTAAATTTGTAGTTTATCTATGGATTATTAACACCATGTTTTCTTTCTTCAATTACCAAGCTGAGAGAAATGATCTGTTTGTCAAGATAATGAACAGATTGACACTTATGTCAACCTACCAATGGAAATACCAAGTAAACATTTGTAAAGCCCTGGATAAGTATGTTGGACCAAAACTTTGGACCTGAAATTAAAACCTAACATTAGAAAAATAACCATTTAATATTTTGTCATAAGGCAATATACGTTAAGATTATATGAATAAAGATTAGTATATGAATAAAGAAATGGGTCACTATTCATCCCTTACTAAAATTTTGCTTACTTGAATCGGTTGAAATTTGGATATCTTTTGTTGATCCTTGTGTTGACCCATCAACATCATCATCTTCATCTGTAAAAGAGAGACATTTTAAGAAAGGATTTTTGTTAATTTGCATGGAAGGAGAAGGTGTTGGCCATTTGAGAACAGCTTCCATCAAACAAGCTAACACAAAAAGAACCAGTCAGAAACGCACACTTTCTCTTTCTACCTATTTTATGATAATAATTCATAGCATTAAAACTGCATTACAAAAACAAAATTACATTGTCATGTAGCTACAGTGAATGCATACGTGAGATCCTTATAGTATTGGTTTTAATATTGCAACTACTGCATTTCATTCTTTACTGAAGTCATGATGTTTGACTGTCACCAAAGTATGGATGTTTCCATTAAGTTTTAACTTTTTTAAACCAATCCAGCCTTCCAGTCAGAAATATTGGTGTTATAAAAGTAATTTCCACAACTGGAAAACAAAGTTACTGACACCCAAAGAGAAAGAAACTGCTGCTCTCCGGAAGAGGACTTTGACAGTAGGGTCATCACTCTCACTAAAGCTAGGAGCTAACATGTCAGAAAATAATGCACCCCTGTAAAACCATACATAAGATATTCTAAAAAGATTGAAATAAATGCTGTGAACATTTTGCATTTGCTTCTGTGCAGAACATCCTTGCTGTGTTCTTATTTCTGACACTCAGGGCCATATAAGACCAGTGCAAATCCAAACATGATCAATTTTCCTTCCCTGAGGGTAGCAGTAGAGTGCAATGCAAGTGCTCATCAAATAACAGTATTCACACTCACACCCACTGAAAATCCCAGTCAGTCCTGACTGGGATGCAGGCAAAGCTCCTGAAAGATATAAGCCAGGCAACACCTTTATAAAAATTATGCCTTGCAGCTGAGGGAGAAAGCAAGAAAACAAAGCACAAAGCAAGAAAGTATAAAATAAAACAAGTAAATGCAGATCTTCAGAGCAAAAGAGGTAGTGGGGAAGTCAAAATCCTAAAGCAGGAGAACTTCCAAGAAGCAGAATCATAGCATGTCAAGAAGGTCCTGGGCAACAGTCCTAAACTTGACACCAGGTAACTCAGTGAATATTTGGGTAATGCTTCAAGTGTCTACAAGAAGACCAACAACAATGCTTTTGAGTTGCGGCTTTTAAAATATAAAAAGTGTGTTGAGATATTTTCCCTGTTATAGCTGACAGACAAACAGATCAAATTTCAAACTGGAGAGAAATTTAGACAGTATGGTCTTGAAACACCTTGAAATAAGAGAAAGCTGAATGCCTTCTTGAATTTCATTCCAGATAATTAAGTTTTTTTTTTTTTTAAAAAAGAAGCAGTAAATATAACAATAGGAAATTACTGCTCCTGATTGCTCCCAACCCTTTTCTTTCCCAGTTTAGATGAGAAGAAGCTGACTTCTTCTATTACACTTTCTCCTTCAGTCTGAATAGTAGGGAAATCTACACCAACAGCATCTTGAAACTATTCTAGTGAAGTTCAACGACTTCTTTGAAATTTGTTATGATAGGACTCATTTGGAGGAAGAGGCTCCACACTGCTCTACCATTGCATCTCCTGGTAGCTCAAGAGTTTAAAAGAAGTCTCTTCCAACACAGAGATGTTTGCTGAATGTTGGTGATGAAACTTGGCATTTACACAGTGGCAAAAGCTGCTTCAGACAAATGGTCCCCAGTACATCAGCGATGATGGCTGTGCTCATTCACTGCATGGGACAAATCACCTGGCACTTCCCAACCACCAGCTTGGGACGAGCTATGCCTATGCCTGCAGCAGGCAACTCACCCAGGCAACTGCCAATACTTCTCTGAACCTCAGACTGGTCTTTTCACAGTGTTATAAGTGATGTCTTTTGTCAGCTGTGGCAACAGAGGAACACCCTCTGTGCATGCCACGTCAAGAGAACTTCTTAATAAGCCTGCCATCACACAGAAGTGCTAATTATCCTTTGACAAGGGAGTTCCTTGCTCCCCTGAAACATCCCTAACATCCACACAATCTTTAGCAAGATCTGCCACCCAGAGTCTATGCTTTTCTCCTGAAAAAGCAGCAGCAATTCCTGGGGCAGCTGTCCTGAGCTGCTTCATTGTCAGAGGAGCATCAAATACATCCCAAGAGAGTATCAGGGAGCTGCTGGATTCTTGGTAACTTTCAGCACATACCAGGAGCTAGTGGGGTTTCATAAGAAGGCAAAGGTCTGTTCTATAAACATGGGTAACAAGAAGGACTAAAAGGCTAGAGCTTCCTTGACCCAGGATGATGTGGGAACTAGTTCAAGACAATTCTTGGCTCTGCCTTTGAGGAAGAATTTGAGCAAAGAAAAAGAGAATATAGCAATGGTATCCAGTGCTATTGGTGGTGACCTGCAGACACCTGATCTTCAGCAGATGACTGAGGATGGCAAACATCCAGCAACAGGTCTTGAAGCAATGCTCAACAGGATGTGGATGGTATAAAAGGAGTCACATGGAGACACCAGACATATTCAGCATGTGGGTGCTAAACCAAGATGCAAAAAAGCACTGTCAACTAGGGAAACCCAGAACAAAACACTTTATGCACCGCAGAGGGCAAGGAAGGTGCTGCACCACAAATATTACTCACCACGCCTTGTGCTGAACCACAGCTGTGGCTCACTAACCATGAAAAAAAAGATGTCAATTGCTGAGGCAGCTGTCAAGATCACAGGTATGCGACAGATCTGCAGCAGGAGGAAAGGGGAGCATCCCCATGGCTCCTGCTCTCCTCCCTGGGTGGAGCCCCCATCCTGAGAGGCTGCTGCCCATTAGGATGATGGGGAGCTAAGCCCAAGGGGCAGAAATTCTCATAGGCCACAGGAAAGAGAACCTGTGTTAGAAATGAGATTTTTCAAAGTGTTGCTATACCATACCTCTGTGATATGCAGGCTAAAGACTATAAAAATGCATTCTGGCTTTCCAAACAAGATGAATTTTATTAATTTTTTTTCCCCTTCATGTCACAATAAAGCACTGGAAATGGTCCAAATTAAGTAAGTGAATATTCCTCCATCCCTATGTATCTGCTTCTGACCACAAGCTAATGGCTGCATTCTCTCAATTCAAAGGATCAAACAAACTTTTCCATTAAAGCAATGCAAAAATGCCATTCTTACTTTAAAAACCTCTACTATGTGTAATATGAAATACCATACTTAGCATGTAGCATAAGTCCTGAAATACAAAACCTTTTCTTCCATCTCTTAAAATACTGAAGGAAGAGACTAGAAGGTGTAGCTAAAATTGTGTAGCTTGCATTCTTTCACTTAAGGTGCTCCATGTTCAATTTTATTAAGAGGTGGTTTAAAAATAAAAAAATGTGAAGGTCTGACATATTAAAAGAACACACCACTGTTGAAGAGAGAAACTTAGTTAATATCAGAAAAGTCGGACCAAAGACTCTATTTTAAAGGTTTGTGATTAACTTCTCTTAGTTATAATAATCAACTTGATCATCCCTTAAACTTTTGGGACACTTGTGAAATACCTAACAACAGAACTGAATCAAAGTTCACAGTCCTGCAGCACAATTAAGCTCACCCAGACTCTGTGTTTTGGTTACTTCTTATGTTGGAAGCATTAGGAACTCCATGATCTTCAAGTGGGTGCTGTACTACATCTTTTACCACTAGCAAGCAAATTCATTAAAAAGAAAAAACACTCGTTTATAAAAACCTAAGCCACAAGAGCAACTTAACTGCTCCTCTCTGCCTTTGATAGGTCACTGGAGAGTTCTGGGCTGTGCAGAGCTTGGGTCACGCAGTAGCAGGGCTTCTGCTACAGCTTCTGCACACAGAACACAGGGGTCTTGCTCATCATCAGCTCTCCTCACCAAAACAAGACCTGAGCTCAGAGCAGAAAGTTCAAGAGCAATCTGCCATGTTGAAAAAAGCACAGTTGCAAAAACTTTCATGAGCTGTATTTTGCCTACCTTTTATTTTCTTTCCTATTCCATTCAAGCACCAAAACAAAGGTTTTACAGGTGTGTAATAATCAAAATACAAATGAAAAAATACTTCCATGTACCTCAGGCTTAAAAAAAACTCTTGCTCCTAAAGAGCTGTTAGACAAACATTCACTCTAGATGGCAGCAGAACATTACCCTGCCTAGACATATGGTATTGTTTCAGCACAGAAATCTTAAAAAGGACAGATGCTTAATCCAAGAGACAAATAAAAGTATCTGTACACATGACGTAAGAAATAAGAAATAAGTATTTCCAGCAATGATAACACTAACATCACAATTTTCTTGATTTTAAGTTTTCGCTTTCTTTGTTTCAAGGATAGTGCACAAATTGCCCTGCACCAGTAAACAGAAGTTTCTGCATTTTGCACAGCATCCATTAAAATATCTCTAACCTCTCCCAGAAATAGCAAGAAATTACCGTATTGCCACAAAAGCCAATAAAAAGTAGCAATAATATACTTAACTGAATGATGACTCTAGGTTAAACAAACTCATCAATTAGTTGCAATCAACTTTGAAATTTTTACCTGATTCTGTCTGCAAATTTTCCGATATCCGAAAACAATGCAATTTGCTGAAGTTGCGAGAAAACAACTGAACACAACTTGGAGGAAGAATCATATTCCTTAATCTTCCAAAGGTACATTCTGGTGGGACAATTACACAGCAAGCAGCATGAGCCTATAAACAACAGCATTAGTTAAGAACTTGTGATACACACTGGAAGTAAATTTATTCATAACAAGCTATGACTGAAATTGTATAATTCAGGTTAGGGATTATATAGACCTTTTGTAAATCACCTTCCTTAAATGAATGGCCCATCTGCCACTCTAGATTTTTATTTGTTTAATTTAGGTTTTGTGTTACCAGTAATAAGGAGTCTCAATATGTCAAGAAACTTTCAAGGATCATTAACCTGTTCTGTTAAAAGCAAAAGGTTTTTATACAGCTACACGGAGAACTTTAAAGTTTTGGTCTCAAACTCTGATACTCCACTCTGTGGATATTTACTGGGGGAAACGGAAAAGGTGCACAGGTTATATTGAACAGCTTGAAAAGAGCAGTATCCTCTTATATAGCTGTACACACTCGCAGACTCTGAGGTAAGACTGTTTTCAGTTTTATTCCAAAAGGTGACTGGATAGTTTCTGCCTTTGCACTGTTGCAAATCTTCTGCCTTTACTGAATATGCATACCTTTGTATGTATGGCCACACAGCATGTTACATTTCTTAGACTGTTCTCAAATACAGTCCCTCCCACCTCAGAAATTATGTCTCAGATTAAAATACAAACCCCACAATATTAAAAAAAAATCATTGAAATCATACCTGAAATACTGAATAACCTCTAGAGTTTTATTTTAAATCATTACTACATGGAGTACCTCATCTAGCCTTAAGTAGCAAATTAATGATTTCTTACATATACTTTCAGTTCCCAACTCATCTACTGCTACTTTCTTCCACCATATTTTGATATGAAGTGGCATTAAGTGGATGGACTAATTGTTATCTGCACTAAACACTGTTGATCAGTGTGTGAAAAGCTGTGGTTTCCAGAATTATTATTGAAGGGTGCCATCAGCTTGCACGGGAAATAAACATGTGTCATGTGAATGGAAAAACACAGAAACTGGTATTGACAGCTTAAAAATCCCCAACCACACAGGCTAAGACCTATTCTATGCTGAAATAACAGCAAACATATGAGAATGGTAAGTCTTTGTCCTTGCAGAATTCATGATTTGAAATAAATTCTGATTCAACACAGAAAGTGCCTGCAAGCTTCTAACCACAGATCTATAATGATTAGGCCCTTTTAAATTCCACTGGATTTACACAAAGCTTCACTGTGACTTTGAGAGTTGTTAATTAAAATTACTATGAGGAGGATTTAAAAAATCAGATGTCCCATCTAACACAAAAAATATATTCAAATAAATAACTGTATAGATTAAGTGTATTTACAAAGTGTATAAAAAACATATTTATACAGTGTGCAAATAAATTATGTTTATATCAAGTGTTCAAATAAGCACGTGCCTATATATATGTGGTTACCACAAACACATGCAGCAGCACAACATACCAGGATGCCACACCATTCACATCTCATGCCAGAGAGCACCTCAGAAGACCCACAGGTTTTTTTGCAAAATTCGCAACGAGCACTTGAAGAAAGGTTTCCCTCCCTCCAGTGGTGGTGGTAAGTATCCTGAGGGAACACATCACAACTTAGCACTACATGAATCAGGTACACATTCATTTTCAATACAACTTTAAAATCAGTAATTCAAATAGCTCTGAGGAAATAGCAACAGATAATAGGGCATTAAGCTTCTCTCAAGATAAATACGAATCTTTAACAATCTAACATTTCACTAAAAAAAGAAGTCTTATCAAACTATCAAAAAATATATCACTGTATTTTTCCTTCAGTTCTTTTAAAAAAACATCCTACAATGTCAGTATTCTGTATCTACTGTGCTGTGAGAAGATAAGAAAATAGGCAGTTTTGCCTCAGACTGCAGGAAGCATGAGGATAAGAGAACATTTGCCAGGGATGCAATACAGTCAACAGCTCAACATTCCACACCAGCTTTTGCAAAGAAACTTTTATATAAGATATGTGATTTTTTTTTTAATTTGGAGGTTGTACACATCCCACAGATTTTTTCAGCAAGAGTTCAAAAAGCATTGTGAATATATCAGCATTTAAGTTCACCTCACTCTTTGAAGTGTATTCTGAAGTCACACAGGTCCTTTGCCTGTCAATAAGCAACTCAAGTGCTTTGATAACTGGCAGCATGTGAGACTAAAGACCAAGACTGCTCCTTTAGTCCACAAAACACACGACCACCTTCCCCTGCAAAGGCATCGGCACTTACATGGTCCAGGTGCCCATCCTGGTGACACTGCCGGCAGTCACTGCAAGCAAACAGGATACAATCTGTGTGCACATGTAGCTCACAAACTAAAAGCATAAAAACAAAAAAAAACTTTTTTAGGCTGGAAACCCCAGCGTTTTTCTGCATCTCCTTCTGCCCTCCTTTCCATACTCCTCTACTACCCTTTTCACACTATACTTTTTCTCCTTCATGCTCTTTACATTCAGCAAAGGTAGGCAATAAAGAAGTTCACTAGTATTGTTTTGTGCGTTCCTCTACTTCCTCTGTGTAAAAAAGATGTAACAAATTTAAAGGAAAAGCTGAGCTAATTTTGCTCATAAGCAACACTTGTCATATTTCCTCCAATTACAGCAAGTTGAATGTGTACAACTGCTCGGTTTTGTCTCATAGTTCCACAGGAACGGCTGCCTACTCCAACATACCTGTGCCTGAAGGCTACTTTGATTCAATCACCATATATAAGGCAAATCACTATTTCATTGTCAAAAAAAAAAGAAATAATTTTTTCAGAGCCTCCTAAGTAAGGTTAACATTGCCTTCCAAAATATGGTAGGTACTTGTAGGTGGAAGAAGTTTGCGTGAACCCTACAAATGTTTAGGCAAGTTTTGGTTTTAAAATGCCTTCGTTATTTAAAAGCTGACTTGAAATACCAGATGTGAAAGAATCTGCAGTTATGCTACAAAGTTATGAGTTACAAAAAAAAAAATAAATTCCCAAACCAATAACTAATAGATCTCCATACCTAGCTTCATCATTTCAACAGTTAGGAGGGTTCTCTGTGGGCCTTAGAGACAGAGATGGATAAAAAAGATACTCCTGTAGCTGCTTTGTAAATACTCTGGGAAGGCATCTGACTTTTCATCAAGTAAATGAAAGCAAGAGACAAGCATCAAATTTTTCAAATGCCTTTCAGTTCCAGTCAAGTTATTTCTCTAAGCATATCACAAAAATATGAGAACTGTAACCTGAAGATTGGAAGGTAGCAACTGCACACATTAGCACATTATCTGAAAGTGTCTTGAAAACAATGCTATTAATTTACTTGAAAACAATGCTATTATTTAGAAAATAATACCCAATTTGTGCTCTTTGGGTTCTTCCAGAGCAGAATTAACATTGTGTTTTCTAACCCCAGAGAAGACATAATCTCCATCACACTGAAGCAGACTCATGACTAAGTCAACCACAAACACACACAGCTCCCCCCATGCTCAGTGTCTTCACTGCACTCAAGAACTTCTCTCTGAGCTGTGGCACAGTCCCTCCTCCACTCACATTTCTCCCTGTTCATAGATGTAACAGGAATATTTTCCATTTTTGCCAGTTCAACTAACCAGGCAAACTAGATGCTTGGAGTCGTACTCTTGCTCATGTTCAAAGTGTCCATAGACAATGTTTGCAGCTTCAAGGAACTTACAAAAGCATTGGGGGTTTTACTGTCAATTCTGCCAATACAGGCATGCACTGCCCTTTCCTATACTTTGTAAGAACACAGAGGGGGTTTTAGCTTTTGTTTAATTCACATCTGCTGCTTCTAGCACCAACCCTAGCCCCAAATTGGTAAGAAATATGTTCATATAAATGGTGGGAATGCCCTACAGGGAGTTAATCCCTTAAGGTGACTATCCTGGTGTAGGAAAGAGGATGTTTTTGAATGTAAAGATTAAATTAGAGGTCCTACAAAAAGAAATTTCATCTTTATCAGCCATTCCATAATCTGCATTATTCTTTAACACATAACAGAATGACAATCTTCTGTTCAAGCTAGCTATGAAAGTTCTTTATGGTTGCCAAAAAACCCAACCTGATTAATTTCAGATACATAAACTTGAGAGAAGAGCCTTTAAAATATTAACTGCATCCTTCTCCAGTCAATCTGCTGATCCTGCTCAATGATTATTAAGGAACTTTAGTAAACAATTCAGCACAAAAAAAAAAAGCCTGGATTACTCCAATTTCTATTTTTCACTTTCCATCCCTTCTTCCTGGAAATAAAAGGAACAACATCATTAGTCCGGGTTCAAATGGCACCAGTAAAATCTGGTAGCAAAAACAGCTATCCAAAGCAATCAGTAACTGTCACCAGAATTTGGAGTCAGTCTATTGTCATTTTTACCAATGACACTATATATTTATTTCACTATGCATTAATAAACATCCATGCTCATTTCTGAGAACAGGTCCCCTACTGTGCACCCACAAGATTTATGTGGGTGAAACCTTTTACTTCCTTTCAAGAAAGTTTATTCCATTTTAATATATAAACAGTGCAAATCAAGTGATTAAAATCACTTGAAAAAAGTGATTATTTTACACGTACATTTAATGATGTCAATCGTTTGTTTAGAGAAGGTAACTCCATCTTAACCTTTGTTTTTATCATAATTATGGTAAAGAGTCCAGGAAAAGTTCTTAATTTTAGTATCAGACATGAACACCATAAACAAGACTAGATTTGCACTATTAAGCTAAGTCATTAGAGATAAACAAAAATAAAAAAGGAAGAAAGTTCTATATCTCCATCTGAATTTAAAAGAAAGTTCGTTATCTTAAAACATTAGACTTCTAAAACAAATTCCACAAGCATTTTTGAAGAATTAAGGAAGAATCTTGTGCATTTTATAAACTTCAGCTGCCCTTTTTAAGATACATTTTAAAAATTAGCAGAGAAACAAATTGTAGACTTACTGGTATTCAGAGAAAGGGCACCGAACAAATCACACCACACAAAATAGTAAAACTGTAAAATCCATGTGAGGAAAACAATTCAGAACCTTAAACGAACCATTAAAAAAATTCTGTGCATGTGTAATACCTAACTACAATGTGTGATTTCATGTGCTTCATGTTTACAAACACTTAAATGGAAACATCTGAAAAAATATTTCTTTGCACTTGTATGCTGGATTTGGCTGGGGTAGAATTAATTTTGTTCACAGTGGCTAGAATGGGGCTGTGTTTTGGGTTTGTGCTGCACACAGGGTTGATAAGATGGAGATGTTTTAGTTATTCCTGAGCGGGCTTACACAGAGCCAAGGCCGTTCCTGCTTTTTGTACTGCTACGCTGGCGCGGAAGTTAGGGAAGGCTGAGAGGAGACACAGCCAGGGCAGGTGACTCAAACTGGTCAGAGGGACATTCCAGACCATCTGACATCCTGCTCAGTATTTAAAGCTGGGCACAAGAAGGAGGAATGAGGAATATTTGGGGTGATGGCATTTGTCCTCCCAACTCCCTGTGAGGCGTGAGGGGGCCCTGCTGTCCTGGAGATGCAAAACACCTGCCTGCCCATGGGAAGCTGGGAATGACTTCTTTTATTTTTCTCTGCTTGTGTGTGTGGGGGTTTTACTTTCCATATTATACTGGCTTCCAATTGTCTCCCTGATCCCACTGGTGGGGCAGGCAGCGAGCAGTGCATGTGGTGCTTGGCAGCTGTCTGGGGGAAACCACAACAAATGGACACAATGAGAATGCAGTAGAATTAATAGAGTAAGAATATGAAAGCAAAATTTAGAAAGCTTTAACTAAATTGGATCACTAAACTAAAGCTATTTGTAATAGTTAAGAGGGTATAACTAGTGACAACTATTTTCTTCTCAAATTTCTATGTTTATCTAATGGCACACAGGTTCTGAGTCTTACTAAGATCACTAGAAAATTCCCTGTGCTATCTGTAGCTCACAGAACATCCTACCAAACCGTCCCGGTCACATGGGGACTATACTAAGTGACATAATCCCACTAGTCAGAAGAACAGTTTGGCTCCATTATGCAACTCAACAGACAAAAGCAGGAACAGAAATACTATGCCATTCCAAGTCTAAATGCCGTGATCAAAGAGGATTGCTTCCCCTACACATACACATAGAAAAATCACATTTAATAAGACATTATCTTTAGCAAAACAGCGATTTTGGAAGCAACTCAATTCCCTGAAGAATTGATTTTTCATTCATTAGACGTTTTTTTAAATCGTTCAGAGGTAATATTCCAATAAAACAGTAAATTCTATTTAACCTCACAACTCAACTGAACAACTAATAGACATTTAAGACAATAGAGAATTGGAGAGCTGTCCTACATCAAAATCAGTCACGTACTCATGCCAACATGTATTTCAAATAAAAAATCTGGTATTTGGGTGATTTCTTTAATTATTATTTTTTCAGAGAATCCATGTCAGAACATTCAGAGCAGTACTATTTTGACAAATAATATTTTCAAATATTTTTCCATTGAAGGTACCTTATCCTCATTACAAGTAACAGATATCTGAGACTAGTAACACAGGAAATTCTACATTCTTTTCTAGAAATATGAATACCTGATGATTCTCTGTATCAAAAGTTTCCACTAGAAACAGAAATAAATTACTGCAACAGGATAAGTCTCTCACCATAATATCTCCTCATTCTTCGCCCATCTCAGGCAGGGATTCACTGCACACCACCACAGACTTGCTCAAAGTAAATTGGTGGAAAGATGAAAAGAGTGTACAGGTTTGACAAAGTTTGCAGTTTACAGAAGGTGGCTGATTTATTATTCCTTAGTTTGGAGTACACCTTCCCACAAATGATGAATGGATAACAAACAAACCAAAAATTGCTCAATCACTCGAGTGTAGGGAGACTGTAGGTTACTGGGTGGCACACAGATGGTCATACAAGTAGGGTTTGAGTTACCTTCACATCGAAAGGCAGGTGACTCCAGGGACTTCCTGCACACAGCACAAAACTTTTTTTTGTAAAGTCCTGGAGGCCCAAAACAGTGTGCAACTGGAACCTGCCAGCAAAGAATGCATAAGACATCATCCATTTCAACTTTCAAAGTGTCAGTTAAAATTCATAGAAGCTGCTTTATCTTGCAACAACAGAGCAGTATATACAACGTAAACTTAACCCAGCACAAGAATAAATAGACAGATGAAACATCCTTTAAAAATAATCATACTTGGAAATATATGTTAAATATTTAAATGTAACTTTTTAAAATTATTGGGAATTAATGTTTATTGTATATATTTTTAAGCTGATTAGCTTCTTGATGATTCACAACAACATGAATCCAAAGGCTTCCTGTGGGACATATCTGTAATCGCAGCTGTCCTTCTAAGCATTCTTAATTGAATCAAGGACAATTAAAGAGTAATTACCGCACAGGTGAACAAAATACCCTAAAGACATGCACAAGACAACTTTTAACATCTCAGTGCTGCCACAGGTCAGTGTTCTCCACATGCCTTTCACTTCCTCCCCAAATACAGCCCGGCCACTGGCTGACCAAAGGGATTGGTTGGTCTCCCCCTGCCTTATCCAAAGCTTCAAAGCCTGAATCGTATCCTGCTCCTGAAGTACATCCAGACTGAGCTTCCTCTTGACTGTAGGTTGAAAATGATAGACTACGATTTTCTCTTGCGAGAGCTATCTGTACCAACAGTTTTGGCAAATGTGTTTCTTATTATTAATTTACCTTAAATTGGGTTTTTTCTTGCTTGATTTTATTAATTATTAATTCTTGATTAATAATGAACATGGGAAGTGATAGTACCAAAGCAACAACAGATGAAGCAAAGTAAAGAATAAGAAACATACTTAAGCTTCATACCTTTTCTAGAGACTACTCTTCCTACAAATCCACAACTCTGCTAAAGTGACAGTCACATTAGAAGGAAAGAACATAACTGCATGTTTAAAGTCCTGGGATCCAAATGAGTTCCACAAAAGTTTGCTGTGATTTAGGTATTTAGTATTATGCATTTCACATGCCCTTCTTGCTACAATGAAGTTTTACACATCAAGTTTATCTTGTGGCGGTATTTCTGGTAAAAGCTGACAAATTATTATTTAGGTCTCAAATGAAATTAATCATTCCCAGTAAAACTCTGGAAATAAAGACTTCAGATACAGGGAGTCACAGACAGCAGCCTTTCCTCTCAGATATATGGTAAAACCTCCTTCAATTATCCATTAGGAGTTGAATTTTCTCCTTGTATATTTAGGTTTTCCTGAGAACTATTAGCAGCAAATCTGACACGTACCGTGAACACAGAATTTGATGACCCAAGGAGTTGCTTCCAGTTATAAGCATCAAATTCTCATAAGAATTTTCTGTCTCAGAAAGTATGGGAACAGTTACATCAAACAATCCTGTTATTCAAGCATGAACGATGAAAGAAACTAGGTAAAGTTTTGCCAGATGCAACACAAGGAGAGAAGAACAATGCTGGAAATTTAATCAAGAAAAATCAGTAACCCCCAAACTGCAAAGCATGTGGTTCCTCAGAGCTCCTCAGAATTAAGCTTTGGGAGGTAAAAGAGGACAAAGAGAGGTATGAAATATGTTTGTCTTACTAAACATGAACAGAATAGTGCACAGGAGCTGACCAGTGAAACAGTCACCAGCTCATTGCCCTAGGAGACTGTGAGGAATCCTTGGTCCCTGACTGACCAGGAAACTGCCCATTCAGATCCCACGCTCCCCACCAAGCTGGGCTGACAGCCAGCCTACCAAAAAGACTCCATATCAGTATCTCAAATACAATATATAACAGCATTTCCTCCGAAAGCTTCAAGTTAACTTGCTGTACAAGTTGGGGATTAAAAAATACAGCCAAACCATTATTTTCGGGTCCATACCCTACTCCTTTCAGCCCAAATTGAAATTTCATTCTCTGCAGCCCACCATCTGTAACATAAAGTTCATAGCTGGCTTACATAATTTCTTTTTAAATCAGAATACTTGAGCCATATAATGTATGTTTACAAAAAGAATATATATTCTTGGTGGGAGTAAATTATCCTAGAAAGCCTAAGAAGCCTTAATCAAACTATCTCAGATTAAGTTAAAGGCTCATAATCCCTGCCCACACTGCTACTTCTTCAAGAGAAGGAAGAAACAAACCTCTCTGTACAGTGTCATGCAAGTTACCTGGGCTCAGTTATTGTGGAGGTAAAGTGCCAGAGCTGCAGCTCACTCTAGCTGCTCAAAAAAAAAAAGTTTGCTGCGAGCAGGCCACTTGCACAAAAGTCATCCTGCACAATGAATTCATGTGCAGAAAGCTGGTAAGAGATGACTATGTGAGCACAACCTGACGCAGACACTGTGAGGAGTACTGAAAAGCGCTGGTGGGATTTCTTCAGGCAAGCTTTTCTGCACATCCCAACCTGTCTTCAGGTTTCAAGTGTCATCTTTAAGTGCCCTACCACAGCCACAGCCACAGCACCATGCAGCCACCCAAGGGAGAAGAATTCCCCCTGAAATCAGACACAGGGGAGACCCCCCTTAGCTCCGAGGTGTGAACAAACTGCTCTGGACACCCAGCGTGAGCATCCAACCCTCTCAATAACCCAGGTTTGAAACACAGGGGACTCTTTTTCTGGCCATGAGTCTGGCTATTTTATCTTAAGCCTAGCTTAGAAATGCAAGCTGTTCATTATTGTCACAGAGAGGTCCAGCTGAAATAAAGAACATGTGAAAAACAGTGTTTCTTTTGGGAAAAATTGTGACAAAGGACTTTGACAGAAGGCAAACTTATTCAGAGTCTGACTGTACTTATCTAGAACACTCAAGGGAAGGAGACCAAGTCTAAATTCTTCAGCTGTTCAGACCATGGTAACACAATCGTCTGAAGTCTCAAGTCACTGTCAAACAGAAGGGAGCAACTTGCTGATTGAAATGTTAAGGGCAGGTGGAGAAGGGGAAAAGAAGGGGGGGAAAAGTTTCTTTAATTTTTTTCTTACAAATCAAGCCAAAGAAACTTTGTTTATTGTGAGTGGTCTTTCTAACATGCTTTGGAAGATGACAGGTATAAAAGCAATGTAGAGCCTGATGGAAAATGGGATGGGAGGAAGACGGAAACAAAGAAAAGGTAAAAGACCGAGTACAACATAACAAATGCATCAATTACATAATGTTTCTCCAAACATGTTTTGGTTACTGAACAAGGTCCAAGCACCTAATATATATATATATATATTTATAAAAATGTTTTAAACTCAGACAAGAAAAGTCAGTGAGACACCATGAAAGAATACAGAACATTATATGTTATTACTTAGTTTATATCCACCTCCGTAAGTACAGCAAAGTACAGAAGCATAAGGTGGCCTACAGAGAAAATGTTAATAATTCATGAGAGTTTAAAACTGCTTTTCCAATCCATCTACTTAAATTACATTATGAAAACCGCAAAAATTGATTTCCACAGAAAAATACAGAAAATGTCTTCTAGTAATACCATTAAATGACATCTAAGTGCCCTTACAATATTGATCAGAAGCATATCAACAGAAAGTATAATGGTAACACTCCAGTACAATCTCCAGAATGACGCTGCACTCAGGGACAAGATACTCCTAGTTCCTGTTCTATTTCCTGCCATTCGTTAAGGAATGCAAAGCATTAGAGAATGTAATACATATCTGTAAATGCTCCTATCAGCCTGTAACAGAATTTGATCCTATCGAAACCTAAGAGTCTAACTCCTTCAGTGCAATCTGTGCAAGTGCACAGCAGTTCTGCATTAGAAAGCAATAAACTGCTTTTAAAATCCACACTTTGGAAGATAGAAAGGATAGAATTGCTTTCTCTTGATAGTGCCTTTTAAAACTGTTCCACATCCTGAGATGTCACAGGATATTAAGCACATGACCAACAGTATATCATGAATTCAAGTACCCTTCCACTAAGGTGGAGTCACTTTGTACACAGTGGCCCAGCTACCCTCCAGACCCTCTGATTTATGTATAGAGTCAGGCCGGGCTGTCTTACTGGCCTGCAGCCTTCAGGATGCCTCAGCAGCAGTGGAGAAAATACAGCTCCAGGAAGGCCTCTTTTACACCCAGCAGCACCTTCTTTTCTACCAGGTCAGGCAGAAGAAAGCTTCATCTTAAATCATGAGGCAAAGACTTCCAGGTGCAAAGGGCAATGAGAAAAATACACATATATCAAATGCCAGTGTGGCAGCTGCTGTCTTGGGCAGTCTTAAAAAGGAACTACCTACTAAAAACTTTTCCTAGGCCTATGTCTAGATATTATTTTGCCCATGCATCTCCTTCTCCATCAGATCAGGGTGACTTTCACTTGGCATGACTTTGTAAAAAACACCGGAGAGATTAAGAAACCAGGGTGGCAGGACCTAAGGTAGTGAGGGGCTGAACAGCTTCCAAGAGGGAAAGGGTAAACAGAAAGAAGGATTCTAAAACTCTCAACAACAGCCTCCAAGTGTTGAGTAAAAGGAATTTAACTTACGATCACCAGCTTGCAGTTCAAAAACACTGCTGCATTTTAAGGAAAAGCACAAGCAGCTTGGAAGCAACTATCTTCATCAGACACTCACAAGGGCAGTCACACAAGAGTCATTCTCAAAGACTGCTCCCATCATAAAGCCAAAAAGAAATTTCCTGATAAAAATTAAAATGTTTTTGTTTCTGAAACAAAAACATGTATGGATGTTTAAGTGGAGAAGCACTCCCCTATCTAAAGTTTCTAAGGTTCACTCCAACACTGTAAACCTTTGCTCTAGGGAGGTAGATATGGTGAACACACCTCACTCCACCCCATGACTGTTCTATCCAGGCCTAGACTATATCCTCTCTGAGAGAAGCCAACAACTTTGTAATTCAACTTTTGCCCTTATTGACATATTTTCAATTACTTCCTTATTACTCAGTAATCAAACATAGCACTTTGATTTGTTTGAAACCTCTTATTTAGTAGCAAAATATTTCTGCAACTTGAATACACTGTGTGCTCTGGAATGTCCTCTGTTGTTTTGGCATTTTAGGGACAATGCCTATCAACTACTCTTCACTTATGTTCAAACTGATGTTTTTGCTCTGAGTACTTGATTTATTGGCTGGGGTTTAAAGGCAATGTAAGTATGCATTCCATATGGTAGCTCTGAAATGAAGTAAGAATACAAAGTTAAATGGTGTCTCAAGATATAACAGGATAAGAGAGACAAAATCAAATACTTAATTATCAAAATTTTAATTGGGACTAATGCAAGGGAATGATGCATACATCTATATGCTATCTCACTATATCCAGGATTATTTTTCTTCATCCTGCAGATCTCTGTGACAGGACATTTGGCCTTATACACTTCAAGGTCTCAAGGACCCTTTGCAATGGATAATGCATCTCATGCTAGTTCAAGTCAGAATGATGTGATACTTCTACTCAAAAGTAAGACTTGTGTAAAAGCTTTCCACTGCAATTAATAGTTGCTTGGCCTAGTCTTTTTGGCCTAGTAGTGTAAAGAAAAAATAACATGCAAAAGTCACTCACTACTTGCTTTTACTGCTACAGAGGAAATCAATGTCCATGTCCTCTTATCAAGACAAAGATTAAGAATTAAAACAAACACAGTGCCATCCCATAATGCTTCTGAAACTGAAGAGTCACTGATACAGCTGCAGAGCTCATCTGGGAGTTCAGATCAAGTTTCAAGAGAGCACAATAAACTGTCCTGAGGTTACAAACAAGGAGGAGCTAGCCCTTCCTTCCCTTAAGCACTGAGGTTCCCCTTCAGGGAGAAAAGGGAGAAAACCTTGGTGCAGCAAGCAGTTTTAACCTTCATTTGGATTCTAAATTTTGCCATGTGACTGTCTCCAAGCAGCTGCCTTGCTGAAACAACACAAGCATGGGTCAAGTGCTGGAGAGAGACCTTCTTGACAGAAGGTGGCTACCCAGCAAGGGCCCAACCACAGTCACAGAACAGCTCGGGCTGGAAGGGAACCTTTAAAGGCCACCTAGTCCAAATTTCCATGCAGTGAGCAGGGACATCTTTAACTAGACCAGGTTGCTCAGAGTGCTGTCCAACCTGGTCTTGAAGGCATGCAGGGATGGGGCATCTACCACCTCTCTGAGCAACATGTGACCATTATTGTAAAAATGTTTTCCGTAAGTCTAGTCAGGATCATCCCCTTTTAGTTTAAAACTACTACCCCTCATCCCATTGCTATGGGCCCCCTAGAAAGATCTACTTTCAGACCATTGTTACTGACCCAAATAACCAGGCTGCACACAGCTGAACCCAGCATCCAGAGGGAGAAACTCAGGTCAGCAGACAATTACAAGAGCAGAGCCCCTGAAAGCACCACAGCCTTCCCATTCCTTACCCCAGCCCATTAATGCAGAAACTTTCCTTGCAAAGGAAAGTTTTATTTTTAGCACACAAAGATTCAGAATCTGATAACCTAGACTAGCATTTTTCCACTCTAGACAACCTGGCTTTAAGAATAACAGCACACAATAAAGTCTCGTGAGCAGACTTCAAAACCTTCTTAAAATGGAAATGTTCAGAACCCATTAGAGCAATGCAACAATACACCAACAAGGAAAAATAAGCATAGCAAATGCTGAAGATCACTAAACCATTCTTCATGTGATCTCATTTCAATTTAGTTTTCCAAGAACAGTTATATAGAAAATACATACTTCTAAGAAGTTGTAATACAGCTTCAATTCCAACCTAACAAGGGAAAACAAAACTTCACATTTTACCCCCAAAAACGTTTTGTTTTTACTGTTACTTTGTTTTGTGTTGGTGTTTGGGTATGGATTTTTTTTTGTCCTCCCTTTCTCCCCTTTTTTTTTTAACACGTGTACTGCAAAGTAGGTAAATACTTATGGGAATGTAGGAAAGAGAGAGTTTGAGTTTGAAACAGTTGCTGAGACCTTACTATTGGAACAAATCATATGCCCTGCAAACTTTTCAGAAGACTGATCCACAAAGGCTTGTTTAGAAACATCATGATCTGTATCCACTCTGGAATACTAAATGCAGGTGATAATGATTTACAATTGAGAAAAAAATGCATAGGTCAGTCATAAGAATGATCTGAGACTGGATGCAGTTGTGGCATGCTTGTGACTCTGTGGGCCTTTACTTGACCCTGGGAAGGAAACCTTACTGTCAGGAACAAAAGTTTCCACCAAACATCTACTGAAAAATTATTCTCTGATGGGTTGACTTAGTATCAAATGACACATTCTGATGAGCTTTAACAATTGACATCTTCTCTAGATGAAACCCAGGCAAGTAAAAAAAAAGTCTCATTTCTGTAATACACTGAATATTGACATAGCTGAAAGAACTATCAGAAAAAAATCCCACCAGTGTTCCCTCCTACGTCAGACCTTTTAATAAATAAATAATCTGAAAGGAGAGATTAAGAAAATAAACTTCCCACAAATTGTATAAATGGCTGTCATTTGTTTTTCGCTCTGTTATATTTTTTACGCAAATGCCAAGTCTGGTATTTGCTTTGACAGAGCCTGCATGCAAAACGACGTCTCCCATATGGCAGCCTTCACTTGTACAGCTGATCAGGATTAATGCAACTTGGATGACCACGTCAAGGAGGACATGACTGTCCAGAACGAACAGTACAATCCAGAGTTTTCAAAATAAAATCATTACAGCTCAAGACAGAAAACACAGAAGACTCAGAGCTAAACACAGCAACGCTGAACTGCAAACAGTTTCAAAGACTGACAACACCACCAAATAACTATCCTTGCTGTGCAGTACAATTTGTGTTTATTGTTTACAGATAAATCACAAGATAAAAATTTTGGGGCAGATAGATTACAGGGACCGACAAGAGAGAAAAAAATTACACTGACGTCTACAACTGATGCAAATGGGAACATTAGTTAAGTTTAAATTGAGGACTTTTACCATATAAAAGCAAAGGAACAAATACTATTTTGAACAATGAATTAAATTTAGAGCAAATCCACAAAAGAAGCAGTCATAAATGTTTACAACGCCCACATTCTGAATTAAATTACTATTTTCCAGTTGGATTTTTGCCATCCTCCCAAAGGCCCTTGTATATACCTATATCATCTGATTCACTATTCTTCTTGCGACAATGACTGATTGTCAACATAGTGAAACAGCAGATGATGCTAATTCTTAGTAAAAGCACTTCTTACTACCTACATGTCCCTTTACCATGGGTTCTAAGACAGCAGTATTTCTTACTGTTTCACTGGCAAATTTATGTATCAGATACCTTTCTGACACCTCTCCAGATGAAAGGTATGTAAGGAAAGAGGAAAAGTAAAAGAAGAGAAAAAGCAAAGCTTTGTGTTGGCACAGTCTAGCAGCTTTATCACCTAGACAAAGCATATTCAAGAAAAGCAAATGGATAATTTCTCTTCATCCAATCCCTGTAACTCAAATTGCATATTGTTTTCAAACTTCCACATCTCACCCCCTACACAGGCTTCCACAACAAAAAGGAGCTGGTAAAATGTTCTACGACACAAAGAAGGGGATCAGCTCCCTTCACAGGTCTACACAATAGATTCCCATAAACGTGCTTTGAGTCAGCAAGGTCTGTAATGAACAGACATGATTTTACAGCCATGTCTCATTTGACTTCTGCCTGTAGTATTACTAGAGAAGTAGTAAAACACTACAAATACCTTAAGGTATTTGTAGTGTTTTACTACTTCTCTAGTAAATTTCTCATGTCCTTCTCCCCTTCCATTCCTCTCGGGTCATCCTTTCCCAAGTGGATAACACACTTTGTTTTCTCTTCAGTTTAGCTTCTTAGTACCTTAGTCGCATCCTATTATATTCTGTCAGGTTGATTCATGTTCCACACCCTTTGAATCAATCTCTTACACATAAAGTCTTGTGGGAGAAGGTCACAAGCCATCTGAAAGCAAGTACTTTATTGCGAAACTTCCAGGTAATGACACACAGGAAGAACATCTAGTAACATTTAAAGAATGCAAATAACTGCTCTTCAAAGACAGTGTATCTACAGTTGCTCATAGCAGACTTCTCAAAGGAAGTGTAGCTTTGCCTGTGAGCAGCTATAAAAGCTTCAGTGATGACTAATACAATTTTTGCATTATGATATGAAAGTAACCCACTGCTAATACAGCACCATGTTCATTACTGATAAATGTGTGGTATTACCCCAAGAAGGAGACAAGCCAGTGTCTCTTTACTCACCCTTACAAGGCTGGGAGCAATACATGAGCATGGTATCTTGACATTCTTGAGGCACTTTTCGTGAGACATGAAGTTGCAAACTGTGGAAATAAAATAAGAACCATGAGCAACTCTTCAGAAGCAAGGGGCTTTAAGAAACACAATCAAACAAAACCAAAAATGAGGTCAAATACAATTAGGAATACATCTTTTTAAACATATTTGCTATCCCCTAGGTTTGAGAACATACACAACTGTCACACCCTGAGCAGCGCATGCACTCCAAGTTGTTTTGCTACTAAGATGCTGGCAATGGAAAAGGAAGGACAGCTTATCCCAGAACAGTACAAGCCTAATGCAAGTCATGTCCTCCCACACTCTCTCTCTCCATGAGCATCAAAATGAGTTCTTAAATTTAAAAAAAAAAGTTTTAAACAGTGCGAATCAGCTCTTTGATGTAGCCAAAGCAGAAGGACATGCTTGCTAGTGAATTATTCTACAAGCTAGTGCATGTGACATAAATGTGAGAAAACAAAGTATTGTTACAAACTGAGTATAGTGGATGAAGGTTGCCAATTATAGGAGGTTTGAAAGCCAGGAGTAACTATTTCTTTTATTACAGGTTTATAATTTCATCCAAGCTCCAAAAAGCATGCTTTCAAGCATGACAGTGTTTTAAAAGATAATTTCTCATGGAGGGGACATTTTTTACAGCTTCTTACCATGAATTTGCATTACATTAAACTATGTGAAGAAAACGAGGAATTCTTTATTTCATTCTTACCACCTCTGATTAATTAGGAACTAATAAGCCATGCAGCTATGGATTTAAGAGTCCTCTTTCTTTCAGAATTAATCTCCACCAGTTCAAGTGCGAAGCCTTGCGCAGATGCTCAGCTCCTGACCTCTTGAGTGGAAGCTCAGACCTCTCCCAGTGCCAGGGCAGAAGACCACTTGCCAGCAGCAACTGTTGCTGTACACAGGGGGTTTTCCTCTCCCTGCTTTTCCTAAGCACAGTGGACCACTTCCTAAGGTTCCCAAGTTTCTGACAACACCCCAAGTGCTTCAAATTTCCCATCTGCAGTCCACTGTTGCCACTGGCTGTATGCGCTAGTGTCACCAAAAGCAGTCAATTTCCTCTCCTCCCCTTTCTCCAGCTCATTGACTTTTGATTGCACACTTCTCCTTCCAGGCCAACTGAAGCATTAAAATCCACTTCTCTAAACAGCTTACTGCCAGCCCACACTAAGTAAATTTTCCTTCTGGTAGCATAAAAAGGATGACACCTTTCCTCTTGGCACCCATCTTAATATGAACAGTAAGCACCTTTTTTTCATTAATCTACAAGTCAGAAAAAGAAGCACTGCAAGTCACGACTGTGTTCAAACGTGTTATTCGTCATCCATGGGTGAACCCAGAATGATTGCTGCACTGATGAAATAAAGTGGGAAGGAACAGAACCAAATCTTCTGCTGGGTGCTATGAAGTGTTACGTGCATCTCTAAGGTTTATGGCTGTTTCCAATCAAATAAGGCAGATGAGGGAAAGAAACAGCCAAAGAAAGGATGATGAAGTGGATTCTTGCAGCTGCAAATGCAGTTGCTTAAGAGATTTGGAGGTGATCTCTATGGTGGGGAGGAGCACACAGCCTACCAGTGCAGAGGAAACCAAAGTCATTATCCAGGCAGAGGAGAGATGCATCTCCTGCTCCAGAAAACAAGTATGAGTCCATACAGAGAACTGATGAATCCTCATCGCTGATATGTGTTTTCTCAACATGGACACAGTGGTAATATAATGATAACATAATTAAACTTGCTCCTTCCTTAGCTGGCAGCAGTATTTCTACTGACGCTCTTAGGAAGGTCACCTGCTTGTGGTGAGAGCAGGTCTGTAGAAGCTATAGGAAAAAAGGGTTAAAGTCCACCTGCCCATTACCACCTATAGTCTGAAATTTGTCACTCATATCCTGAAGACATCTGCCTCAGCCACTTGTTTAGGTGATCTTGTCACTGTCTCAGAGTGGTGCCCAAAGTTTGTCTGACCTGGCTAGGTGAGGCGAAATGCCCTCTAAGGCGGAAGTGTAGGGACAAAGGTTCTCGTGGCTCTGACCCATGAAGAGCAGAGCATGAAGCTTCAAATATAAACAAGCAGTGTCAAGAATTTCATAAAGAGGTGAGAGCTAGTCAAAGACGAATCAGCGGTGACTAATGAAATTCAGTGTAATGACAGTTTTCCCTCATTTTTCTAGTTCAGAAGCAGGTTGGCTAGAAAGGAAAGCAGAGAGCAGACTGATCACACGAATTTTCTGATCTGCAAGATGCAGCAGGCAACTGAAGTCTGCAAGACCACCTCTCTAAGTGCTATTAGATTTAAGCGCACACAAACTCAATGCACAAGTCAGCTGAGCCCTACCCAAACACCCTGGGGAATTCAGACAACCAGCTCATGGAAAAGATGCTCCTCCCATGGACCTTGAGAGGTGTTCTCTACTTATTTAGACAACCGAAGTCAGTACACATACCAGAACCCAAGCCAATCAGTATCACAATTTTATCTTTGCACTGACAAATCCAGCAAAACATGGTCTGCATAAAGACAGTAACATATGGTTCAGATAAGGAAACATCTAATGACACAGAAAAGCATACTAAGTCAGCAACTTCAGACAATCAGTAAAACCAAACAGTGAAGGAATGTTTCAGACAAGGAGCAAAATAGGAAGGTGCATAAAGGTTTTAATTGTTTGAATGCATACAGAAGAAGACAACACAGAAAAGAATTAGCTTCCTAAAATGTCAGCCAGAAAATGGAAGCATTTGCAAATAATCAAATTAAGGAATATCAGGAGACAAACAGCAGGAGATAAACTGCGCAAACATAGAAGGTAACATTCTCAGTGAAAGATTTTCACACATTTTTCAGGAGCTATTCACACAACTTCTCCTCTGCTTGTCACATTCCTCAGGGGGTGAAATTACTCCTACAAGTCACCAATTTGTTTTTATTTTGCACATTCCACACAGGAAGAAAAAACCCAAAATGGCAGCAAACGGAAGCATTAACAATATTAGGGGGTGGGGTGGGGAGGGGAGGCAGCAGAATCCTACATTTGTATCAATAGTCCCAGAGAGGCTTAATTAGGTCTTAAATTCTGACAGCTAGGAGAGGTTTTGTAGGTTTTAAGGGGTGACCATTCATTAGGAAAAACAAGCCAGAAGACACTGTATGTGAAGTTTCAGCAGATGAAATGCAGAATTCTGAGGAAAAAGCATTTAAAGGAAGAGGACAGGTGGATCTTTTTAAAGGATGAAGATTTCTTGATCCATACCAATTCAGTGATGAGCTAGCTACAAGCAGACACATCTATGGGTTGTCTAAGTCAAAAGAAAGCCATTCAATTGCAGCTTTCAGACACTGTACAAAACATTTACTTAAAGGTTTAGGGGGCTTTATAGAGGTCTCTCCAAGCATCTGGTCAGGCATACTGCACCAACCATATTTGATAAGTTTACCTTGAGGCCTTCTGCTATTCAATTATAAATTACTTCCTTCTTGTGAAAAATTAGGTTTTGGTAACGCTCAGCAAGAAGCCATCTGGACATTGGGCATCACTATGCTGCTGCCTGTCCACATGGAGCACAAGATCTGGCTTTACAGCAGGCTCTGCCCGCAAGCCATCACTTCCTGGGCCACTTTTCCTACCACATTCTGTTTGACTTGGTGTTTTAATAAAGGCCATGTGTACATATGGCAACTCATGGAAGGTACAGCCAGCACCTTTCCAAAACACACTTGAAAAGAAACAGAAAACATCTCTCTCCAGCAAGGCAGGACATAAAAGCTGGGAATCACAGTAACTCATGAGCTGTGTAACACTTCTTAGAAAAAGGATGGCTATTTATACCCTCCAATATGTCACACTTTTTCCACATAAGCATTTTTCTCTCTGTTCTCAAGACAGACTTCAAACCAGAATCCAAAACTAGGAAGAAGAAAACCGTGAATTATGCCCTGTAGGGACTCTAGCTATATATTGGTGCCCTATGCAAATGGTGAGAATTGTGGGTGAGAATTGCTCATGAAATATCAAATATAACACATAAACTTCTCCCCCTTTTGAAAAGACCACTCAGTCCTGAGGAAAAGCCTAGGTGGTGTTAAAAATTACTTTTGTTTCCTCTTTGGGAAAATACTCACCATAATTCAGTTCTGGTATTTTTTAAACAGAAGTTTATTTGTATATTTGTATTTTAACATGTTAGGTTTTATTTTTTTCTTTTATCTTTAACACTGAAGTCTAACTTTGCATTTGCTAAACATTTTAATAAGTAGAATTATCAAATTGCTCTCCAGGCAGGGTATATTTTAATTTTTTTTTTTACAATAAATTTTTTGTTTCTGGAAAATTTAAGTGCAATGCATTAAAGAACATACACAGCTTATTAATGTGGGTATAAATACAACTAAATTAAGTGCAGTAATTCTCTGAGGCATCTTGTTAAATGTAAGACTTGGAAGAAGTCCCTGTCTTGCAGAGTTTACTAGAACAAACGGCCTGATATATGTAGGAGTATTACATAAATGGAAAATCTCTACAGTCCTCTACAAATAGCCCTCTAAATGTACATAGATTACATGAAAGAATTACAAGGGGACTAAAATAAAATAGAGAAAGGAAAATGTCACGTTCAAGATCTAATGCTGCATCAGACACCTACAGACTCAGCAGCAGCTCAGGCACTGCACAGAGAGAACCAGCAAGCTGACTTTATGCTGCAGCACAGAGGTGGCTTTTCTGCCACTTCTCCCCAGTCTCCTCCTAACAACATCTAGCATTCAAGTTGCCTTTCTTTGACAATTACACAAGGGGCACATATTTCCCTGGATGTACCATTACAACTCTAAGACCCTTTCCTGCCTATCTGTAAAAGCTGACTAAAGACTCAGCAGCTTGTGAGAGAACTTTTCCTCCCCTTCATAACCATCACTTTACATTCAACCACCCCAAGCAATAAAATGAGACTGAAATATACTTCTGTAATCCTCAGCAGCTGGTGTCAGCGTGAGCTCTCATCTCACCACTGGCCTTTGTAGAGGAGGTTGTGGACTGTTAATGGGAGAGCTGGGTAGCACAATCCCCCACACTGCCACAAATCCATGTGCAGCCTTGACTGAGTTCTTTGCTTCCCTCTATCGCTTTTATCTGACACCCACGCCCACGCACACACAGTCAGTGTGTTTTTATTTTAGCATTTCACACACTGTGAATGCCAACTTTCAGTTCCAGTGGGAACGTTCCATACACAATATCTTTGTTTATATCTGTCTTCTACTAAGATGCTCAGAAAAGCAAGGCTAAGAAAAGGCTGTGGTTATGGTTACCAACTGGCTCTGGCACTAGATTTGGGTGGCCAGGGGAATGTTGTTTATATCTTCCTAAGCACATGAAAATTTTACAGGATGAAATAAAATGAAGTTTCTACCAGATGAAATATTGAACAATTTGGGTTTTTTCAACAACAGGTGTCTAAAAGTGTTATAGATTATCTAAATGCATTATCTTAAAATGGTTATTTTTAACAAAAAGGTTGAAGAAACATGGACAAAGTCCTCACTATGTATCTAAAGTGTAACTTAACTCCTACACTGAAGTGTGTCTCTGTACTCACAAGTAAACTTCCATATCCCAAGAATCTCTGTCCTCCTTTTCCATACGACAACCTTCAGCCCTTTATTGTATTTCACACATCAAATGAAACTCATCTGTAGTCACATCCTTCTTTTTTCATCTGAACAAGTCCCAGCAGCTGTAAGAAGTAATGTTTTCTACCAATCAAAGACTGATAATTCTCTGAAAAGACAGGTTTATGCCCCTTAACACTTCCCACCACACATTTCCAGACTTAGCTGTCATGAGACTGTAGCAAGCCACAACTGGCCCAAGCTGTGATTGCCACAAAAGGGTACACAAGAAGTCCAGAAGGTGTACACGAGAAGTCTAGCTCCCCACAGGTAGGAAAAGGACATGTACCTTGTGGTGGCTTTGGCCAGAGCCTGATAGCAGATCTGATAGCAGATGGTTCCAAGAGTCAACAGTGTCATGGCTGCAAACTCCAGGGTGACAAGCACCAAGGGCAGGATTTAGTTTTTGTTTCCCAGAAAACTGCTTGTATTCAGTGGACCTCTTGGAAAGGTGACAGCATAGGCATCTTTTACCTTACCACTCGCCTGGTGCAACAGAGCAGCAGCCTCTGCAACAAATGACGTTTGGCAGCAGTTTCCTCAGGGCAGAAGGATGTGCAGTGCAGTTTCAAGCCTTGTGCCTTCACAGCAAGCATGGCTATGTTTCAAATGCAACAGGTACTACAGAGAGAATAATGGCTCTTACCATTTACTCCAGAGGGGTAATTCATTCCAGCAGAGACTATTGAATTTATTTTCAATACTTCCAGTAATTTTCATTTTCAGTAGCTCCAATAAAGAGAGCATTACTGCTAAGAGTGCACTACAGCTACATCTGACTATACAGTCTGTAGAGTTAGGGTCAGATTCTCACATGCTATAAATCAGCACGACTACTTTCAGTTTGCTAAAGCATAAGAATTTACCAAAGACAAAGATTTCTAGCTTCAAGTCAATTTGCCAGATTATAAATTTGACCATGTAGCATTCATCTTGTTTTTATCAAAATGAAATAATGAATTAAGGGTAAAACATTACCAGGCTTTCTGTAAAGCTTAGTGCTTTGAACAGACAGAGATCAGTACTTCTAGCAATATAAATATTTCTTATAAACAGATGCAATTATTACGAATCTTTGTTCCATAAGTCACCAGCTTATATAAGGCATTCAACCATCCAGAATAAGAGAAAGTATTTGAATTTGCGTACACTAGAGCCTTTAAAGTAGTTATTCTCACCCCTCCCCTCACTGAAAAAACAAAACCACAAACAAAACAAGATAGAGCTCAGCAACTGAGAAAACAGCTTTTTTTAAGGGCACTGTCAATCACTGCTAGAATATGAGAAAACAAGATGTTCTTTTACTGTCCCTCTTATTCAGGAAAGAGATGTAAATACTTGTTCAGTCCAGCCAATATCCCCAGGGTTGCCCTGAAACACAGTAGAGCTCTGCTTTCTGGTGGGTCTGCAAACCAAACTGCTTTAATCCAGGACCTGGAAGGGCTTCCAAAATTCCCAATTTGTTTGCCATGATTCACAGAGATGCCACAACTTCCACTTTGGTTCTGCCAGGATGCATAATCATGAAATTGCAGCACTGGCTTATGCAAAGAAGCTGTTGACGACTGCTTGGGGAAGGAAGATGGGTACGGAAGTGCTGAACATGGAAGAATCAGCTTGCCCCAATTAGTTAATAAAAGTGCCCCATGCACACAAAGGCAAAGATGGCCACTGCAGGAGGCACAGCTACTGCAGCATGCTTAAAAGACAGAAGGAGGAAGGACAACTGCCTGCAGACGGACAGAGAAAAACAAACAAGAAATCTAGCAAAGCCAGGGAGTAAACCAAAGCTTCAAAGCTGTTATGCAAGACAACAATAACAGTCTCCATTTTCCAAACAATGAATCAGTGGGACTTAAAGGGCATACCAGCACCAAGACAATTCAGCCTCAGTCAATCTAACTCTTTCAAAACGAAGTTTTATTTTGGTCAAAACGAAGTAGGTTATTTCCTCTGCTCTGCCTGCTCTTCCATAGCATGTGCCTGACATAACAGAAGCCAAAATAGAGGTTTAATCCACCTCTCTCCTTCAGCGGTTTTATCACTCCCTTCTGAAGTTGTCCTTGGTGTGCAAGCAGGCTTATTTTGTTCATCAGGACTGCCTTCGCATTCGCTGAAGAGATCCATTGACAGTTAAAAGACAATAGCTTTCAGAAAATGCCCACGGGCTAATAAGTCATAGATTGGAGAAAAATATTTTTATTTTTTCTATCACAGTGTTCTTAAATTATACCAAAAACACCAGACTGCTTATCTAGACAGGATCATTCAAGCTGGTGGCACAGTCACTATTTTCAGGAGTAGCTTAAAAGCAACACTTTCATTTTACTGGAAGTTTGTGGGACTCAACTATTACATTTGTTACACAGCTTTGAGCTACTTCTCCATTGTAGCAGCTTGCCAACATAGACGCATTTAGCTTTTCATTTACAACTGCGACCACAGGCTAGTCTGAATACTGTGGCTATTCACTGAAAGGAATGCTGCATGCAGCACATGGACCTCACCAGCTTATTTCCCAATTCAGCAGAAACATGCAAACACCTGTATGCAATATTGGTGTACTCTCTCAGACAAAAACACAGCCTAGTTTAAGCTTAGAATTCTGTTGTGCAATGCTTGCTAAATGTCACCAGGAAAGCTGTCATAGAAGCTTTGGTCTTCCCAAAACATTTCAAACAATGGTGAGAGAGGAATGGAAAAATCTCTGAAATCTTTAAGAAGTCAAGCTTTAAAAAGACTCTCCTTTCTCACAGTGGTGAGAAACTTCAGGCTTTGCTTACAGTGTGCTTGAACTACATTGTAAATACTCTTCTTCAGAAAATCCAAAAGAAATGAAAACCTTGTTAAGGTTTTTCAGAGACCTGTTGAGTATCCTTATAGTTCACTTGTATTCGGCAGTTCTTTTCTCTCTCTGGGATTCTCTGGTCTTGTCAACTAACCAGTCATATATGCTTCTGCTTTAAATGGAGATACCAGTATATACCCTGTTTGATTAAGATGCAGTTTGCCTCCACACTATGTGAATTGCCTTGCACTTTATATTCCCAGAATTATCTGCATGAGAACACCTTCTCTTTATAGGCACAGATACTCCGAAGAAATGCTTTTGTAGCATCTGACCTCCATAGTTTCAAGGCAGCACATCTGAATTCCTATTCATTTGTATTTCAAACATGCTGGTAGAAAATAACAAAGTAACAAGACAAGTAAAATAAGACAAGCTACTTATTAAGAAAACAGTCAGATAAGTTTTGTGAGACACTTGAAATATCAATCATTTGGTTATAGTAGGCTTGCTTGCATTGTACTAGCCTCACAAAGTACCTGGGCTACATAAGCCCTTCTCACTCTCTCATCCCTGAAGTCTACAACACGGTATCTTGCTTTTCCATCCTCCTGGTACTGTAAAACAAGTACTGACAAATGAACTAAAGGAGCCTCACTTGCCAAAACAGAACTCTCTCCATCTTCCCATCTCCTGACTTTACCCAGAGTAGGTTTCTTAGATCCTGCTAAGCAGGAAAAGCCAGAACACCAGCAGCTGGAGACAAAGGAACCTACACTGTGTGCTCAGTCCCACCAAGGCTTCCCATTTCAAGGAGAAAACTGCACAGAGAAGTTGTACCACAGTAGCAAAAGCAGCCATCTCCGTTTGGACAAGAGGTTTTTCTAAATCCACAGCCATCAGAAAATCTAGACACCCTACAAGCTACGTCTATACACAGAAGAGGGGTCTATCCACTCCAGCTCAGATGCTGCAGTCCACTCTCTTTCCAGTCTGTACAGTATGGCCAAGTGAATATGGGCTGAGGTGTGAATAGAAAGAGAGCAGCGCTGCTGAGAAGCACTTGGGAATGTCAGTGGACAAAAACTGAGAAAGGAGGCGATTCTTAACTTTTGCTCTGCTCTCATGAGACCCTGCCTGGAACACTGCATCCAGCCCTGAGATCTTGAGCTCAGGAAAGAATGGATAGATTTGAACAGGTCTTAAAGAAGGGCCACAAAAAATATCACATGGCTGGAGCACCTCTCCTATAAGAGGCTGAGACACTTGGGATTGTTCAGCCTGGAAAAAGAAGGCTCCAGGGAGACCCTTAGTGCCACTTTTTAATACTTAAATGGGGCATATAAGAAAGATAGCAGGGCCCATTGCAATAGGACAAGAGGTAATACTTTTTAACTAGAAGAGGATAAATTTGAACTGGGGGTAAGGAAGAAATTTGGTATGATACGGGTGGTGAAACACTGGCACAGTTTGTCCAGAGAGCTGGCAGACGTCTCATCTCTGGGAATATTCAAGGTCAGGTTGAAGAGGGCTTTGAGCAACCTGATCCAGTTGAGAATATCCCTGCTTATTGTGTGGGATGTGTGGGAGTGGGGTGTTGGGCTAGATAATCCTTAAGAGCACTTCCAGCCCAAACTATTCTGTGATTCTGTTCTGTGAAATTTTATGAGAAAGGTGGGTTCTGCATAGACTTTACTTTTTTCCCCTCTTAAAAGACAGCTGGATCAGACTCACCACCAGGGAAATGAGGATGAACACAGGGTTTCAGAGGCATGCAGTTTTAGTTACTGAACAGGTCCCCAATATTAAGAGAGTTTTCTTCTTCAGAGAGATGGAAGATAGCTAGTCTCAAACCTGCATTCACATCCAGAAAGCACTAAAACCTTCTCTTTTCTTGAAGATTAGGCCAAAGATAGGACAGTGCAATGGGACAAGGTGCTGGTCCACTGATGGAAAACAAAAAATCTCCAAGAGGGCTACATCAGGGGAGAGAGTTCAGCAACTCATCTCCTGACAATTCTAAGAAAAAGAGGTCCTTCAGAGGAAGAGGCCTCCCACTAACAATGTGAAGATGCACAGGGAGCCTGGAGGGACACAGTTTTTGCCACCAACAATGTAACAGCAACAGACTATTGGCTGTGACTCTTCTCCAAGCAGGCTCCCAACCACACCGGCTATCAGCAGTCCTCAGGGATGCTGAAGACAGGAGCCCGAAAAGTTTTCTCTGAACCACAGAAATCTGTCCGAGGGCAAACAATTAAATACTCGAGCAGCTCTTCTGTACAGGCAGAAGGATGAAGGTTGCCCACACAAGCCAGATGCAAGACCATGTAACACAGTTGTGGCTTTTTTCCAGGTTTTCCAGACTGCAGCCTTTACACAGCTAGAAAGGGTCAAGCCGGTTTGAAGGCTGACAGAAAAACCTCTGATTGCACTCCCTGCACATGCAGTGAAAGGCTATACATCCTAACAACCTTCAAAGAAAAGACACCCAACACATGGTTTCAGCAAGATGTCATGGTGATAAGAAAATCAAGTACCAGACACCACTAAAAGACTCTTGAAGACCATTTAGCAATCAGAAATTTCTCCTGGCTCTGTCTTAACCTGGTGCCTCTTATGTCTTTTGCTGCAGACTGCCTGTGCAACCAACTGAACCCCAGGGGCTGGAGCAGAGATGGGCCAGCTTGGCAGCATGTGTAGATGAAATTGGACAGGAGGGACAGAGAAACATGGAATAGTTAAAACCAGAAGAACAAGGAAGATCCAGCTGGACCACAGAACCACCTACTGCAGGGCATGCACACCAGTGTCATAAACGCTTACCTCCCTGCAGCTGTTGTCTGCAACAGCTTTGCCAAGTCACTGTTTTCAGGGTGATGCCTTACAAAGAGAAACTTTGTCAATTGTTTATCAGCGCTGTCCAGCTGACTTACAGCTACTGGTCAAAACAAAGAGCTACAGCTTACAGCATTCAGAACAGCACAACAAAAATTACAGTGAAGACTGATCCAGCCCTCAATTTAAAGGAAAATGCACTAAAACCATTTGACATTTACTGCAAGCATCCTCACAACAAAAGCTTCATCACAGAATGATGGAATTGTTAGTGCCGAAGGGGACCTTGAAGAACATGTAGTTTCAACTCATACTGCCACTCCCCACACCAGGTTGCTCACCAGACCATTCAATTTGGCCTTGTGCATCTTCATGAATGAGGTATTCTCTGGGCTGCCTGTTCCAGCCTCTGGGCAAAGAAATTCTTCCTAACATCTAATCTAAAGATGCTCTATTTCAGTTTAACATCATTATCTCCTTTCCTGTCACTATCTGCCCATATAAAAAGTCCCTCTTCCTCCTTTTTTATAACCCCCTCTTAAGGTACTGAAAGCCTTCTCTTCTCCAGGCTGAACAACCCCAGCTCTCAGTCTTCTCTATTGCAGAGGTACTCCATCCTTCTAATCATATTCATCACCTTCCTCTGGACACACTTTAAGAGGTCCATGTCTTTCTTATGCTGAGGATGTCAAGCTGTATGCGGTGTTCCCGGTGGAGTCTCACAGGGGCAGAGTAAAGGAACAGAATCACCTACCATGACCTGCTGGCCACACTGCTTTGGATGAAGCCCAGGATGTGCTTGATTCTGGTATTGCCAGCTCGAGTCCAGCTTTTCATCCATCACAACTTCAAGTCCTTCATCACAGGGCTGCTGTCAAATGACTTCCTCTCCCTGTCTGTACTTGTGCCTGGGATTGCCCCCAGCCAGTTACAGCACCTTGCCCTTAGACTTGCTGGTTTCAAGAGCTTATCATGCCTAGGCAGCCTGCATGAACACTGTAAGGTTCCAGCCCGCACACATGCGGCCTCCTGCACCACTGTCACTTGTTACCCAGTACAGCACAAATAAATCCACACACTGCCATGTCAGTGTCACCCTCCTCAACAACAACACACGTGTCCTGTGCAAAAACAGTCCTGTTAACACTTCTGCTACATTAGACATACCTACATTGAAATGCCTCCGCACACATAAAAGGGAAATAACAGTAGCACATCTCCAGCATTGAAAAAGAAGAATCTGAGTTACATTGAAATAAACAGGGTGGATCTTAGCTGAACTTAATGCACACTAGGACTTCATAAACTGTGATGGAATTTTGGCAGAAAAATGTGATATTGACACAGCTGCCTGGACACTCACAGCGCCCAAAGACTTGGAGATTTTCTCCACACTACAGGCTACAGACAGGTGTAATACACACCAGTTCTGCACCTACGGGGCATATCACCAGGGACACATCGAGTGAACCCCACGTGTGTCCCATGCACACAGGGACTCAGGGAGTTAGCTCTACGCTCTTAGCAGTGGGGGAAACCAAGAATTCCCTCCAAAACACACATAAGATGTTATGTGTGGATCAAGGAGAGCCAGGCAGCATTTCACACAAACACAATCTTTTCCACTCAGTGATATAACCAGCAGACAAGAGGTTTGCAGTCCCTCTTCTGCCGCTTAAAAACTGAACACAGAACATAAAAATATAATAAAAAATCCTGAAGATACTGAAGAAAAATCACTGCTAAGCTTAGTTGCAGTAGCACCCGCAAACCTCCACAGCAGAGTTACAATTTTTCAAGGAAAGTTGGATACATTTAAAATGTAGGTCCCATTATTAATCGACATAAACCCATAATAAATCTTCTTCCACATTTAATTTGGGTAATCTCTGGATTATCTAAGGCATCTCAATACTTCCCAGCAACACAAAACAAGGAAAAAAACCGAGATACCCCAGAGCTGCCGTGGCAACCTTTACATGTCATTCCTACAGGGCTTCATTTCCAAGTTGCACCACACTCACAAGTGTATAAAACAATAGGATTTGAGTGAAAAATACTCAGACCTGGAAAAAATTGAGAGGAAAAATGCAGAAAGTGAAGAAACAGAATCCTGTGCCAACTGGGTAAGTACATTCAGTATTTTCTCCACTGTGGTTACTACAAAGCTATTGACACGGTCAGGAAACTAAAGGCAAATGATTCACACAGTGGTGAATCAGGAAAACAAAACACTCACCAGGCACTATTTCCAAAAGGCAAATTGAAAGTGCTGATCTCGTGATTTTTTTTAAAATCCTGATTCTTCATCTTATTCACTTAAAGTATTTTTGAAAGATTCTTTTTAAGAAAGTGTGAGCATTTTAGTTCCAGCACTTAGGCTTGAGTCACTGATGAGATTGAGGACTATATTTCTCCTGAATTAAAGCAACAGTCTTTCATGTATCTAAGATCATGCAAAATTCATAGAAAATGAGTGTTTACATCTATATGGACAACAGAAGCCTGCAGTACAAATTATATATACCACTGATTAATACACCAGAACTTCCAAAAATAAAATAACTCTGTCCATAAACACTAAAATTAAAAATATCTCTCTGAAAAGACATAAATCTTTCCCAAAGAGGGACCAAATTATATCAAGGCTCATATATTAATTTCATTTTAGTGTCGTTTGGTGTGGTCTTCTCAACTGATCAGACAGCGAAAGTTCTTGTAGCACTCAATCTTAATTTACTAGGTAGCATAATCAGCTATTAATTTATGCACATGAATTATCAACACACACTGAAAGGTTCTTAAAGTTTCCCAGGACATCATATTTAAGAAAAAAGTTACACTGAACTGAGCAAAAGTAAATGTAAGAAAGCAAAACCAAAAAAATGTAATATATCTCCATTATCTTATGGATTTAGTTTTAAATAATCTATTTGGTTCACCTGAAGAAAAAGTGCTAGAATGAAAAATACAATAATGTCAAGAAATCTTTATGCATTTGCCAAACAGGAACTATTCTGGAAAGAAATATAATAGGAACAGAATAACAGAGGTCAAAACCAAAATGGACACAACAATATTTGGCTGTTTTGAAAGTATTTTTAACATGCTAGTATTTTTACCTTCTACTTTAGCTTATTTTTTAAAAAAGGATTTGGTAACCAAAAGTCCCCGCTGCTGTTAGTTAACTTCTTCAGAAAAGAAAATACAAGCCTGTAAGTCTGTACTTGATTTCTGCACAGAAATTGAAACAGGAATCTATTAAGTTCTTCTTGTTTAAGGTTACATCTCTTCTTTCACACCTCCTCATCTTGGATCACGTGTTCGGTTTCTCACTGAGCATCTTCTGTTAACAGAATTAAGTCTGCCCAGCATCCAGACAGAGTTGGAGCATCAAACATAACTGCAATTGAAAATCATTTTCTAGGACAAAGGGATTGTGACTCCTTTTTGGAAGGGCTGCTATTGCTACCACGGACAACTGTCAGCAGTGAGGGCAGACACCCTGCTCACAGCTCACATGCACAACTGCTCCAGCACTGCACTAGCACTGGGACATCCAACAGCATCCACCCAAAACCTGGGCAACAACCTGCAAAAGTGTCTTGAGAGTTTTAAATCATGTGAATATTTGTGAATATCTAAATATTTTTAAATCGGCTTTTCCAGTACTCTGTATCAATACTGTTTTGACAAGAGGTTGAATGTGAAAAAGCAGTTTCTCCTAGGTTGTTGCTCAGCCCACATATTTGTTTTAATTCCAAGGGATTCTTTTTATAGCGGATATATGCCAGGATTGCTAGTCCTAATCAGTTTCCCATGCAAATTTGTATGTGTGATGAGTTACACTCTGCCATCCAAACTAGATTCTGAAGAAAATCTGTCATCTCACAAAAAGCCTTTTTTATTCTGAAATAAAGCATTCACAGTCTCAAATGCAATCAGTTTTTTCACTTTATGTTCAGAGCCTTCCCTCACGCCATCTTCATGCTTAGGGGAATCTTACCCATTTCCTTGTATTTATGATGATTCCAGGCAAAGATCCTAACCACATCATGGTTTCAGCTCTGAGCAAGTATTTTTGCTTGAATCACTTAAGAAACCGGTTAGTGAATTATTTCTTATGTTCACTGGTTAACAAGGTGTACCAGTTATTATTTTCACATTCTGCAGAGAAAGTATTGCATAAAAAGGAAAGACTAATTTCCTGAATTATAGCATGACAAACCAAGGCAGTAGTAAGTGACACAAGCTGCCAAGCAGAAAGAAAAGCAATGAGGAACTGAGATTTTTTTCCTATGCATTCTTGCACTTAAACTGGATGTCATATTTCCTAGCCACCATAACCTAATACTACCCTCCAGAACAACACAATGCTCCTATTTTAACCCCTAAAATTCAAATTATTCAATACTTCAATAATCTCTTACCAGAAAATCAGTTTAGCTAAATATTCAGAACGTCTCTAGCAGTATTGTGTATGGAAAACTTGCAAGCATGGATTAAATTGTGGTCAAATACACCATTGTTTATTCTTATATTTGTTTTGGATCTTAAATAATGATATTTTTACAATAGTAAGGGCCCTACAATTATATCATACAGCTGGTATTTAAAAAGAAGCCAAGGAGGTGAGTGATACCAGCACATCACATTAATAATCCTAAACATATTTCCAGGTAATGGTAATATTCACTGGTAATAATTTACTGGTAATAATCCATTGATATTCAATCTTAAACAGGAAAGAAAGCAACAAAGTCACATAAATATATGTGAATATATACGCATGAATATACACACAGCCCCACCCCCATTCTTCCAGAGCCAAGCAAATAAAAATGCTTAAATAAGAACAGGAAGTGAAATGAGGGGTTGACTGTACTCTACTGAATAACAAACTTCCACAAGTGAGACAACAATAAGGAAGAACACTGTGGCAGCACACTTAGGAAAAAAAAAAAAAAAAGAAGCGTGCTTCCAACGTGTTCCTTATCACACTGCGATATACACACGTTAGGTTTCACTCTCTGCTTGGGAGTGTTTCCTAACTGGCTTCTCACAAATTCAAAGTTACCATTAATTAAAAAGGCTGGAGAGGGGGAAAGTGCAAAAACAACAGAGGAGCTGATCAGCATGTATTGTTTAATCCTTTAGAAAGGTGTATTATACTATACACACACTCTGCTCTTTCCCCACTGGAGTTGAGTCAAATTAAACCCATTCAAGTAACTTAGTCACCTATTTTCTGTAAGTGTTGCAAAAGCAGTTTCACCACAGGTACTTTCAAGAGCCAGCTCAGGATGGATCCAATTGAGCAACAAGTAGCCCAGAAGGTAGTCAGCTTGAGCTAATGAAAGGCAGAGTTAGAAACACCTCTGGAAGAAACAAGTGACATAACCAAAAAAGTAAAGGTCATCCAGGGACAGCATGGTTCAATGAGAATTCAGAGCCACCACCTGAGAAGGGTGCCCCAAAATCTGCAAGAGAACCACCTTTCTATGGATAGTAAGAAACAAGGCAATTTTATGGACAAGTTATAAACAGCATGGAATCAAAAAAGGAGAAACAGACCAGCAAAAGCACCATGCCCAGAGGGAACCCACAAAAAAAAAAAAAAAAAAAGTTAAAAATTATAATTCTTGGTATAATTCCGAGTATGGGCGGTGCAGGTGGGTGGAAACAACAGAAACATTTGTTACAAACTGACCACAGGCGAATGAAAACTGAGCACCTTGCATGCCATTCCCCCTGGCATTCAACACAGGAGGCCCCACCTTGAGTTACAATTAAAAATAGGTAATTAATGCCCATTGCACATAGCAGAATCCCTGCTGGAAAGCAATTTTTAGACCCTTAGCACAGGACTGCAAGAACTAAAGTCTGTGGGAAATTTACCAGAGAAAGACTGAAAAATTTTGTGCAAGATTAAAAGGAGTCCAAGGCACTACCCTTGAAGATGGTTGAGAAACACCTGAACATACTATGTCTAAGGTATATTTGATAAATTATCATCTAGAAAGAGAACCTGCAGAGCACCAACCACAGCCACTTCAGACCGTGATGGGTTGATGAGCACCTTCCTTACTGCTTTTGTCACTGCTTAACGAGTCAGACTGAGGCAGTAACACAGATGATATATCAAAGTGCTGTGCAAGGCTTGGTATTGGATTACAGGCTTTAGCACTTTATGCAGTAAGTTATTTACTATCTAATTGAGTTTCTGGACTGAAATCTGAGCTAATGCTATCAACACAAACTATAGCTTCCAGCAACAAAAGCTGTGTGCATTCTCACAAAGCACCCTGTCCTTTTCTCTGCATCACTGCTGGTGAAAGTGATATTTTCCTCTGAGGCACTGTCAGGAGGCAGGGAAAAGAAAAGCATGAATTCTCTTCAGTATAAAATGGATTATCCTTCAAATACAGACCAGTAAATTGCATTTTTCAATGTGTCAGTCAATGCTCCAAACATTTTTCTCAACATGTATATCAGCTGAACTGAGCCAAGTTTCTGTGTAAGGTTTTATTCTGTGGAATTTTTTGGATATGTGTGTGTGGTTTTGGGTTTTTTTTTCCTTTTTGACTGTCTTTGTTTGCTTCATATAAGTTTCAAATGCAGCAAAGTCACATTCACTCAAATATCTCAGCACCAAATATCTTGTTGCACAGGAAGGCCCCACCACTGGCAAGAAAACCACTGAAGAATAAAAGAAAATGCAAACTGATTGGAGGATAGAAGCGAAATTGTATTGTGGTAATGCACCAAAAGCAAGTGAAGCTCACCACAAGAAGGAAGAATATGTTTTTCCTTTTGAACTGCAAGCATTAAGACTCTTGGGGGAATCTCATATATCACTCACTTCCTTCAAAACAGATCTGAATGAAAACTGTAGGGTCAAGGATGTTTCACGTGCCTATCTCTACAACAGAGCTAGAAAGGATGAGAGTCCAAGGAGACTGCGCCTTGTCCCCTTATTCCCTGCTACTACTTCCATATCGCAGCAAACTCCCAGCTTTAACACACCTTCCCTGTCTGACTCTATTTTCTTAGAACAGCCTTTAAGTTCAATAGACTGCATACAAAATTTGTCCAAAATATGCATCTGAAGACTGCTGCAAATGCTGTCTGAACATCTCCAAGCTCTCCTAAATCAACAAGGAACAACACAGCTTGTCCTTATCTGGGACATGCCCATATAAATTACAGCAGCTTTCTGGCTGTCTTGCCAAATCTGAGATTTATGTCATAAATATAACTCAGATTCATCATTTACATTTTATTCTGGAAAAGCTGTGGTGTTGTCAGCCAACATTTAAATCAGATTAAGAGAAACAAAGCTTTATACATCTTGGTATAAGTTTGGATGGTCTGCTTAGAAGCCTAAAAAAAAAAATTTAACCCACCCCTCCCTACCCCCCAAATCCCTTCAACTCCTCCCCCAAAAACAAAAACAGAAAATAATGGTGTTGTTTCCCCAAAATATTATTTGACTTAGAGCCTTCATATCTAGACAGGGGCCCTATCTGCTTAAGTACATATAAAGAAGTCCACGACTGCAGCTTCCCACATATTCTAATGAAATACATAGATATAAAAAACCTAAAATGGTTAAACAACTGTAAATTTTCAATCAAACTTGCTTATTACTTAAATCCCCTACATTTTATCCTTGGCCAAAGTAAACCAAACTGACTTTACATTATAAAGTTTTATAGAATTGGAAATTATTGTAGCCCCCAAAAATGTACAGATCCACAATTCGTCCAACTCATTTTTTTTCTTGAAGTGTTTTATGTAAAATAAAAGCACTGTGAAAAGAAATGTATTTATTGGTGGCTGAAACTAATCCCAAACTCCAGTATAAAATATCTGCTAGCTACCTTTTAGTGTATGAAATTAGTCCTACTGTGAACTACCAATAAGAGCTCTCTTTACAATTCTTATACAGGCCTCATCTATCAAGTATTTTTCATTTTAAGATGTGTACACACATGCACAAAACCTCAGCCATTTACACTGCTTCTTCTTTGGCAAGCCTGAGGAAATTTAAACCCACTCAAACCTGAAATGACCATGATTAGGAAAGCAAGAGCAATATAAGAGAGAAGTTTTCCATGCTACAACTCAAGCTTCATTTATTCTGTCACACATACACACATACTTATCAAAGGAAGTCACAGCTACAAATAGCAAAGTGGTAAGAAAAACAGTTCTTTACAAAAGATTTACAGAAACCAGATTTGTCAGGGTGGGGAGGACATGTGAATAAACCACAGGTGCAAGCCTGGTTGACTGATATTACATAAATATGTGCACAGAAGCTTAATACATGACATCTTCAGACCCAGCTGGACACCTATTCCATATAAGAAGAGTATTGCATTCCCTATAAAATTCATTTGTAAAAATATCTTGCCAATCTGAGTAAGAGAGCTGCAATTCTCCCCTGGAGTACTACCTTCAATCCCATACAAAGTGCTGGTGACAGTGGTCTGGCCCCCATACTGGAGTGGGAAATGGTATCTTACTTTTCAACAATCAGAATAGATGCAGGACACTTTATGCCTTCTATGGAGAGCATCAGAGCATCTCTTCCATAAACTTTTTGGAATTCACAGAAAAAACCTAAGGACCATCTTGGCTTCCACTATGAGAATGTTTTGAGAATTCATTCTGTTTTCTTGTACTTTTGCTACACAGCTATGTAAGCCACATGGGGATGTGCCAGTCTACTGAGTAGTTGATAAGTTAACAGAAAAAACCCACAAACTTTATCATTCACACACAGAAGATGCCATTCTCCAGGGGTCTAAAGTTCAATCACAATTAAAACAAAAATCCAGGTGATTTAGGCCATACAGCTACTCAAACTAATGACAGATAAGAGGCAGGCTTTTTTTGGTATGTTTCTTTTTTTTTTTTCCCTTTCCTTTCAATAACTGGAGGAGTCACACTATGAGCATGCTTAGTTCCTTCAAAGACTGGAAGCTTTCTGTTTTGGTAAAACCAGCTTCAGGGAATGTCAACACAAACAGCATCAGGAAACTGAACATCTGAACCTACAGATCTGGAAGAGCAACCACTGCAAATCCGCTTAGAAAAAGGCCCCTTGATGGCTTCATAAGCCTGTAGGTGGTTCATCAAACAGAGTCCAAAGACAGCTGCAATTATACCTGCAAACCCAGACTCTCTGCAGAGAAAAAAAAGGAGGTAGCAATCATCTACCATGTTTTTCAAGTCTACAGAAAACACTTCCTTCTCTAATAGCTGGGTGGGTTACTTTTTTGTTTTAACAGCCTGGCACTCCTTCTATCACTTTCTAAAGTGCAGTGATCAAACTCCATTAGCTAAAGTAAATGTGACAAGGAGGTAACAATTAAATGGAATTTAAGAAATCATATTAGCATTTATTAAATAACTTGGAACTTGACAACAGCAGACACATGAGCAAATGATCCATCAGATGGTTTTGAGATTTGTTGTTTAGCAGCAAGTTGTTGGAAAGACAAACATGACTCTAAGCATAGCTGGTTGAAAACAGATGAAAGGACAAAAAACAAACAAAAAAAACCAAGCAAATAAAAAAACCCCAATTCTTATTCTTCACCCAGTGGAGACTGATGTGCCAGGTGCCATTACAGGGTTTTCCTGCACACTCTGAGCAGAGAATGTTAGAGCTAATGGAAACTGAGAGTATTTCCCCTCTCTTGTATTACCCCTCTCGGAGGTGACTTATTTTGGGTGGAGTTTTCAGATGTAGTTTTAAAAGAGATATTTTAACCACGCAGCTTGGAAGTGCCCCATCAGCACACGGCCATTAGAAAGTGGTGCTAAAGATGTTTATCCAGAACTCTGCTGGAAAAGTCAAAGGGGAAGAAAAGTTCCAGAACACCAACTGCAGTGGAAAACTAGAAAAAAATCCTAAATGCAACTTGCAGGAATACACTACCTTTAAGTATGTTTTATGTGAGTGGATAAAAAAAAAAGTGAAACATTCTCGCCCTTTCACATTTTGCTAGCATTACCTGTTAGCATTACCAAAACTATTCAGATCTTCAACTGACAAACTGGCACCTGAATGCCCAGTTTTATGACTCAAAAAATTTGCCATTTTTAAAGTCAGTGATAGAAGAGAACACAGAAGACTGGCTTTGTGCATTTTCACAGTGAAAGAAATTATCATGTGAGCTTGGAGCTTTGTTGCTTATTAGGATAAGCAATGACCTTATGCCACACAGACAGAACAACATTTCTCTCAGAAAACTTTTAAGCAAATATAAAACCATCCTTGCAAGACTTGCTTTGCACCACACAGGAACATGACTTCCACCCAACTTAATCCAGCACTCTCTTTAACCCTGGCAATGACAAAAGGCAGGAGCTATTTCAAGAACTGCAGGGTACTTGTTCTACACCTACAGCCTTGTTTGACACCCACCCAAACAATGATGCTCTTGTACAACCTGACTCTTTGGACCTGGCCTGGGAGCTGCAACCCAAGCCAGCTGGACTGCATATGCTCATGAAGACATCATGTTTTGTGCTGTTTTGTTTGGGTTTTTTGTTGTTGGTAGTGGTGTGTTTGTTTTCCTTTAAAGAGGGACAGAGAGATCCACTCTTTTTGCTATGACACCACTGGATTTTGCTGCATCAGAACAAGTTATAATTTTTATCTGTTCCAAGAACCTCAGCTGCCTTGAAGTCCAGCAAGGAAACCTAGCAATTCCTTCTCCCCTTCCGTGCACCAGCCAAGGTTTAAAAGGTTCAAACTCCACACAGGTCTCAGATTCCCCATGGGACCAGGCATTTCAGCAGGTAAGGGTGCCCCTGAGATGGATCCACCGTGAGCTTGCTGGGGTGCATGGTGGCCCACATTCCCCCCCAGGATGGGCTGGGACACTGCTGGATCACCGCACACGCCGGTGTCACCACACAGGAGTGAGCACTGACATATCTCCGGTTTTACGATATTTTTGTTAGAAATTATTATTATTATTAGTTACTCCTATAATTTAAACTGGGAACAGAATTTTCAGCACTACTCTAGTTTCAGACTTGATTTTTGCAATTTACGACTGTTATTATTAGGCTATTACTAGAATTTTGATTACTACCTTTAGACACTTCTTTTTGTGATGGAATGCACTATTATTATTAATGTATTTCAGTATTGCGTTTTAGTATTGTGGTTTTGCACTAGATTTTAAAATTAGATTTTAGTACTATAGTTTGTTGATACTAATTATGAATAGAGGTTTTATTAGCAGTGGGTTTAGGCAATTTTTCCTCCTCCCACCTCGCCCCGGACGCGTCCCCGGCAGGTCCCGCACGCCCACCGCCGCCCCGGCAGCCCCTTACCCTCGCACTGGTATCCGGCCAGCCCCCAGATGAAGTCGGTGCAGTAGTGGCAGAAGGTGG
>NW_005054379.1:494723-513594 GCF_000277835.1 Geospiza fortis | reverse complement strand
GCCTGTCCACCGACAGCTCCCGGGGCGGCTCTGCCCGGCCTCTGGCCGCGCGTTCTGTGGAGAAACTCCGCCTAGCGTCCATCCAAAACCTCCCCTGGCGCAGCTAGAGAATAGGTTCCCTCTGCTCTCTCTGGCTGCCTCGGAGAACAGGCCGATCCCCACCTGGCCACACGCTCCTCTCAGGGAGTTGTAGAGATTGATAATGTCACCCCTGAGCCTCCTTTTCTCCAGCTGAGCAGCCACAGCTCCCTCAGCCGCTCCTTGGAAGACTTGTTCTCCAGCCCTTTTGCCATCTTCATTGCTCTTCTCTGGACTCAGAGGTAAGACATCCAGTGTTTTGCCACGACATTAATCTGGAAGGTTTTGCTGTCTTTTCGTCATATCATTTTAGAGCACACAAAGCTCTGCCTCAGGAAGATTTGCGATGATGCACTGGCAGAAGAAAATGATTTGCCATAGGTTTTGCCTTCTACACTCAACATCTCTGACTTCATGAGAAAAGATAAAGGGTTCTGCCAAGTCTCCCTCCTCCATAACACAGGGCTTTTTTGTCCTTTGTTCAGTTAACCTTCTTGTGGCTAGTTTGGAAAATGTTTACACACCTGGATGTTTCTATGATGCTAGTCTCTGGAATGCCTCTGTTTCTGTGATTTATTATGTTGGGTAATCTATTATGGATGGAGTAGGGTGGGACAAGGAAGGAGGCTATCACTTTGGATTTTGTGTATCTCGTCTTGATCTCAGCTTTGTGTTGGGAATCTCCACTCAGCTGTTCAAAACAGCATCCAGGTACTTCCATTAAGCAATGAGAGACAACAAAGGGTAGTTAAAATTTTTGTTCCTGGTTCTGATTTATCTGTATTTTGGTGAAGGGTATAATAAGCTGGTGTAATAAACCTCTTCTGTAATAAATCCTTATCACTGTAGACCAACAGTGAAGTTCTAAAATCTGTTAGCATCTTCTAGTTTCTACTACTCTTACTGTGTGTCTCCTTTCTGTGTTGTGAATATGAAAGTAGTTATGATCAAAAGGATTTGACCTTCTCAAGGAGAAACGGTATAAATAATTAAGAGACCAAAGAAAGCATAATACGACTTTTCGTGGTAGAAGAAAGAGTGAGTAGTTGCATACATAAGCTTTCAAATGCTTCTAATTGCTTCCGCAAACATGATTTAGAAAACATCTAAGATACCATAGAGGCTGTACAAAGCCTCAGATACACAGGAGGAAAGGGAAGAGGGAAGCCGTGTGAAACCCCTGTTTTTGAAGGTGTGTGTCTGCTGAAGGCAATGAATCAGCCAAAGCACATAATGATAGGTCCTATCTTCCACAAACTCAGCCTTGCCTCAGTCTTCTTAAAAATCATAATACAAGGCCTCTTGGAACACATTTCTGGGCTCATGGGGAAAAAGACAGAGGAACAGCCAATATTGGATTTGACAATGGTCAATGATGCCCAACCTACTTGATTGCTTTCCATGACAAATGTGTAAATCTGTGTAGGAGGTGACAATAGTGTATCCTTGACTTCAGCAAGGTTTATGACTTGTCTCCCACAATATTCTTGTATCCATAGTGGAATGTTATGGGTGGACAACGGGACATGGGTGGACAACGAGATGGGTAAAAAACTGGTTGGATGGTTGAATTCAGAAGGTAGGGGTTGATGGGTCATACTTGAATTCTGCCTCAAGGCTCATACTGGGAGGAGTGTTACAGCAGTCTCTCCTGCGCCCTGGGCATTCAGCATCATGAGAAGGTGACAGTGAGCAGTATTGTCAAAGGATGTCCAGCTCACACATGACACCAAGCTGAGGGAGCAGACATTACACTGGCATCTACAGGGACCTGAACAGACATTAGAAATGAATCCCACCATAAAATCAAATGGTTGGTTTGGGTTGGAAGGAACCTTAAAGATCATCTAACTCTTCTGCTGTGTGCAGGGACACCTTTCATTAGGCCAATTTGCTCAAAGTCCCATTCAACCTGACCATGAACACTGCCAGGGGTGGGGCATCCCCAGCATCTCTGGGTGACTTTTTCCAGTGCCTCATTACCCTCACAGAATATAATTTTTTTTTTGAAATATCCAATCTAAACTTACTCTCTTTCAGTTTGAAGTCATTTCCTCCTTCTGCCAATACACACCTTTATTTATTCTTAAAGTCTCTAGAGCTCTCTTGTAAGCTCCTTTCTGGTACTGGAAGTCTACATTAGGTGCCTTCTCTTCTCCCAGGCTGCAATCCCAATTCTCTCTGCCTTTCCTTGTGGGAGAGATGCTCCATCCCTCTGATCATCTAGATGTCCCTCCTCTGGACTCACTCCAGCAGTTCCATGTCCTCCCTGTGCTGGGACCCCAGAGCTGGATGCAGGGTTCCAGGTGGGCTCTCACCAGAGCAGAGCAGAGGGGCAGAATCCCCTCCCTCCCCTGCTGCCCATGCTGCTTTGCAGGCAGCGCAGGACACGTTTGGCTCTCTGGGCTGGGAGTGCCCATTCCCCAGCCTCTCACCCACCAGCACCCCCCAGTCCTTCTCACTGGGCTGCTCCCCATCTGCTCATCCCCAGCCTGTCCCCTGATACTGGGGGTTGTCCTGGCCCGGATGCAGCACCTTGAACTTGGCCTTGTTGATCCTCATGACATTTCCATGGGCCCACTTCTTGAGTTTGTACAGGTGCTTCTGGTTGGCATCCTGTCTTTCAGGAATGTCAGCCTCAGCATTTGGCCTGGTGTCACCTGCAAATTTGATGAGGGTGCACTTAATCTATGAAATAACAATGGTCCCAATACAGACCCTGAGGGATACCACTGGTTACTGGTTACTGATGTCCATTGGAATTCTGAGCTGTTGAGGTATGAGCGGGAACTCATACCCTCTGGATGTCACCAATTTCCTACCATGTAACAGTTCACCCATCAAATCCATCTCTCTCTAATTTAGAGGGAAGGATGTTGTGGGGAACCATGTCAAAGTCCTGATAAATTACATCTGCTGCCCTTCCCTTGTCCACAAGTGGAGTCACTCCATCACAGAAGGCCTGCAGGCTGGGCAGGCAGGGCTTGCCCTTGGTAAAGCCGTGCTGACTGTCCCAAATCACCTCCCTGTCCTCCATGTGCCTTAGCACAGCTGCCAGCAGGATCTGTTCCATCATCTTCCCAGGCACAGAGGTGATGCTCACAGGTAAGTTGTTCCAGGGGTCCTCCTTTCTACCCTTTTTAAAGATGGGTACAAGGTTTTCCCTTTTCCAGTCACCTGGGATTTCACCTGACAGCCACAACTTTTCAAATGTCATGGAGAGGGGTTTGGCAAGTACATCACCTGGTTGCCTCAGGACTCTAGGATGCATCTCCTTGGCTCCCATAGACTTTCAAGTTCTTCAGGTGGCCATGAACCTGATTTTTACTTAGAGTGGGAGAGACTTTGCTCCCATAGTCCCCATCTTGCTGTTTGTCCACTCAAGAGATGTGGGAAAGGGGTTACCACTGAAGACTGCAGTGAAAGAAATTGTTGAGTACCTCAGCTTTCCTCTCAGTCATTGTTACCATCATTGTCTGTCAGGGGACATGCCTTCTCTGACCTCCAAATGAGCAGACAGCAGGGTAGCACTGCAGAAAAGGTCCTGGATGTCTTGGTTGTCAATGAGCCAGCTGTGCACTCTGGCAACAACCAGGATCAACAGTATCCTGTGCTGTCCAGGAGCACAGCTAGTCAGCTGAGAGGAGGGATTATTGCTGTGTCCCCAGCACTACAATATTAGACTACTGTGTTCAGTTTTGACCTCCATAAAGGAACAGCATGACAAACTGCTGGAGCAAATTCAGTGGAGAACCACGAGGGTGGCTAGGGGTTGATGCACTTATCCTGTGCCAAGAAGGCTGAGGGAGGAGGACTCTGCCTGAAGAACAGACAGTTACCAGGAGATCTCCTAGCACCCCAGTACTACTGACACAGGTTTTAATGAGGAAGGACCAAGGTTCTTTACAGGAGTGCACACTGTAAGGACAAGAGACAAATGGTACAACTTCAAACTAGGTGTTCAGGCTGGATTTGAGGAGAAACCTCTTTACCCTAAAGGCAGTCAAGCAGAGGGGCAGGTTAAGTTCTATTGACCTGTCCTGCCTTTTTTTTCAACCTAGCCTGTCCTCTTTAAATGTGTTTCTTTTGTATTGACCTAATAGTTCTTCCCCTCTTAAGAGTCAGAGGCCCAAGATTTGGAAAGCTGAAACTCATGTGAACATGTCTTTCCTACAATCTGGGGAATTACCTTATAATCATATCAGAATTTGACTGTTTCAAAAGCCTGAGGAAGTAATCAATTAATCTTTTTATAAAAAGGTGAAAATGCATTCAATTAACAAATAATTACATACACTACTGGATCACTTATCCAGGCAGGTAGTTACAAGGTTTCTTTGATAGAAGACTGGAGAATGGTAGTTTTTGTAGTTTAGATATAAATTAAGTGTGCGATTTTGGCTATTTTTTAACAACTGACTCTCCAGATAAATACTTATAAGCTGTAACACAGGGGCAAGAACTAAACTTTTTGTGCTTTAATTTCTCATCTTATCTCTGAGCAATCTGTGTAACCTGTTAAAACAACCTAAACTGTCCAAGGGTTGTCATCAGCTAAGTCTGCCAAAACATCTGCTGCCAGCAGCCATGGAGTATGGCAGCAGTGGAAGGCTAGCCACCCTTTCCATTTCACTTGTGTAGCACACCTGCTGCCCTAGACAGTAGAAAAAAAAGTGAGGTAAAGAATTATTACTGGACCTGTCACATTCACAAATGTGATAACTTATGAGAAGTGTTTTTTTCCTCATGCAGGGGTTGTTGCTTGACAGGCTGGTAACTGAAAGATGAAACAAACAGGATAAAACTACCATTTCTTAGGTATACCTTTATATTTTTTTAAATAAAGAAGTGCCTCAAGAGTAAAACAAATAAAATTCTTTGAACATCCATTGTCTTTGTTTTGACAAGATTAGTAAAACAAGATAAGGAAAAAAAATGTAAGGCCTCTGAAAAGAAAATTTACTTTTTTTTACATCCTGATAAACATTTTGTGGCACTTCGGATTCTATAACTTCATTAAACTCAAGTTATGCAACTCCTGGGCAGGCAGTACAGAAAACTTGTCATTTTTACAAGTTTCTGGGCTTGGTAGAGGTGTTTTTGGTAAATGGAGCAAACTTTGCACCTTGGACCTTCTGAGCCTTTTGTAACCTTCTTGTACTCTTTATATCTAGGGAGAAAACATACTGTGACAGATAGAAAGCCTTTGCTACAGCTGAGAAGTGAAAGTTCTGGTACATCATCCCAAATTTATGTACAAGATTAAATAAGTTTGACTGTAGTGTCAATATCACATCATGTTTTTATCCTTTAAGGAATGCAGTTCATTATACCAGAGCTCTCTTTACACTCAGTATGATGAAATTCAGTTACTCAATTCTTTCATGAAGCAATTTATTTGTAAGCAAGCTTCAAAAAACATGAAAATAAATAATCATGTCAGGTCCAGGTGAGATCCAGAGGATTTTATAAGACTGTATAAATATGGAAGTAGTGGATGAAAAGCAGATGGAGCTGTGCTTTTTTTTAGTGGTCTGTCCTCGCCTTCCCATTTCCTGGTTTCTCAGAGAGCTATGAACAATTTCATCCATCCACTGACATGATAGGAGTGGGAGTCATTAGCTTCCCAAATGCCGGAGAAGCTTGCTAAGTTTCTGTTTCTATAAAATGTGTTCTTTATGTGTTGGTGAATTGTGGAAGTGTGAAATCCAGTGGTACCTATCCCATAGAGCCATAAGCAAAAGCGTTTCTAGATTACTGAAATCTTCTGCATTGTTGACTTCTGTTTTCCGAATTCCCTTCATTACTGCAAGTAATTGGAAGAGAGGAATGACACAAACCATATGTGGAGGTTGAAAAGGAAAGTTTAAAATAAATTGTGGCTTCTAAGAACCAAAGCTTTGAGTGTGCCCTCTTGTTGGCAACCAGCGGGGAAGAAGAGCTACAGGGGGGGTTGGTTTTATTGGTTTAAACCAGCACATCAGTATTTGGAAACTGAGGGATAATGCTTCTTTTAAGCTCATGAAAGGAAGTGGCTCATGAAGTATCACATTCCTAAGCAAGAGAGGTTTCAGATTTGCAGTTTTTTTACCTCTCCAAGTTGGTGATATCTGAATTAAAGGTAAATTCTGATGTTCATTTAAATAGGATACCTTTCTTTTTTTCCCAAAATCTCACAGCTGAAGAGACAATGAAAGTATTAGATCAGGTTTATGCACTCTTTGTCTTGAAATGGAAAACAAAAGAGAAATTCAATTTCTTATACCTACACTACCAAAAAAAAAAAAAAGAGAGAGAAAAAAAGGGTTAGTATTTAGCGCATAATTAGTTTGGTTTTGTTTTTTTTTTTCTTCATAATAGCTCTACAGTTACTTCCTTCCTGAAAGAAAGTCTTTAAAAAAACTGTTCTAATCACCCTAGAAATAAATCAAGTGCTCACTTGTTAGTTAAAAGCACCAACAGCCCCTGAATAAGAGAAGCAAAAGCCCTGCTATGGAAAGCCAGCAAAGTTCTGGATCAGTTCCAAGTTATGCAATAAGATATGGTACGTCTTTCAACTTTTTATTTGATTGCCAGATGAACTATACCTTTTCAAATAAAGGTTATAATAAGGAACACATTAGACTGCATAATCTAAACAAAATTACGTATTAATGTTTATATATCAAATATATGCACACTTTTCACATAGGTACAGAGATTTAGAAGAAAATCCTTCAGTACAAATTCATCCATCTGTTGTGGAGGAAAAAACCCCTACAGAAATCCCATCAAGAAAACCATCTTTATTTCACCAAAATCATTATAGTCAGCAGTAGTAAGTATTTAATGAAAACGTAGATACATTTATCAGAAGCAGACATAGCTGTAGAACTCATACTTTACTTTAGCATTTGCACTCCTTACCATCTCAGGAGTTTCCCTAGTTCTGCTAAAAAACTGAGACTTTGTAAATAACAAACCAAATCAGAGCTGAAAGTAAACTGTGTAACAACATAGCAAAGTCAAAAGGTTGAAATTTAAGGCCCAGACAGCTAGCAAATATGATTATATGACGGGCAAGTTATTTGTGCTTCAAATACACTGATTTTAATATTTAATAGCTTATTTCCAGCTCTTAAGTTTTAGAACAAGTAACTTCCTGACAGAGTACATAAAGAATTTGCTCTGAGTTAATGAATCACTTCTCTGGGAGAAATACACCAACCAATCAACCAAAAAAACAGCTAGGGTTTGATTTATTTTTTTTATTGTAAAGGATTGCCAGTTTAACTTCTTTAGTCATGTTTTGTCTCTGGACCTAGGGAGCATGAAAGCAATTCTTATGAATAGAGTAGCTTAATGCATTCTGACATGCAAAATATGCAGAACACCCACATATGGAATAACAGATTGCTGTTAAGGTTTAGTAAGAGTTGTGCATTCTGAAAAGAAATTGTCCAAGTCTTGTTGTTAAAACTACATTGCAATTTCTGATTCTACACTCTAATAATGTATCAGAAACCCAGTAAATAAAACACCCTTTTTTAATGTATGTATATATGTGTAAATATATAGCATTATTTATTTCTATGCCTGACAGTACCTGTTGGCCTACAGGAGAGATCTGCTCCTGGCAAGAATATAAAGAAATACCACGTATGCTAGACTCCAGAGTGATGTGTTCATGCATGAGATCCTCCTTTGGCTGTGTCACTGGTGCCCACATGGATGACAGGAGGTTGTGATCTGTGGGCTTGACAAAAGCACCCCAGATCAAAGGCCCTGACAAGCAGCAAACCTTCTGAGACAGAGAGGTCAGCAAAAGTAAAGTCTCCAGCCACCATGACTTTCTCTGTCCTTGTGAGGGGCTCAGATGTCTTTCCCATCCAAGCTTGTTTCTGTTTATTTGTTGTCAGAGTATTGCACATGAGTGCCTTCAGTTCATACCTACATGACCAGAAGGAGTCATTCTCCTGTTGCCAGGAGTCACAAGCTCCCAACTTTCCCACCTTGCTAGTCCAAATCTACTATAGAGTCCAGCCTCGCCTTTTAGCTGTCCCACCTCTTAAGCAGCTATTGAAGATAAATTCTTAAAATAAGACATCACTGTGGAGTTAAAGGGATTTGTTGATGATTAAATAATTATAAAATTATAATTAAACAATTATTGAGTGATAATTAAATAGTAATGTAATTAAACAACTACAGCCCACTGCTGTATAGGAGAACACAATGGCCTCAAGGGTGGGGCTACAGATGTCTATAATGTAATGTGGTTGATTTGTAGTTAACCTGCCTTGGTGCAGGAGTACAGCCACAGCAGTTTTAGTTTTGGCTAGTCCTGCTCAGGATGGTTCTGTTAGACCCTGATAAATTGTGGTGTAGACTCCCTGGTTCCTGAGAAGTCAATGGCCTGGCACAGTTCTCTCGGTGTGCACAGCAGAGCTGACTGGCGGTGATGTCTGAATCAAAGTGCTGTTCATTCATTCAGCCAGAGTCCTGCACCTATCATTGCTGCAGAGGGCTCCAGCACTCAGCTCTGCACAGGCACCTCCTTGGGGGGATCCTGTTGCCTTCCTGCTCATCCTCCCTGGTGCTATGTCGTCTGCTGCCTTCTTCCATAGCTTCTGCACCAGGCAGCCCTGCACCTCAGCCAGACCTCAACTTCCTCAGTATCACCCTGGGAAGAGGCACCTGGCACTCCATATAACCTTACACCTGCAGGGCCCCCCGTGTTCTCTTGGAGCAGCATGTGGGCTGGTGCTAAGGGGCATGCTATCGTGCTGGCTCCAGCACAGTCTTCAGCAGTTCTTCTGTGCACCTTTGGTGTCCTCTGTAATGGGAGTGCTGTGCTAAAGCCAGCTGCCCTTCACCAGTGGATCACTGCTCTCCTCTGGTACAGCTGAACAGAAATACATACTCCCTGATCAGGAAAGCACTGACTTGGAAATGCTGTGTTCCACAATAAGGAGAACAGAAAGAGAGGCAGCAGTGTATTTCTATCTGTAAAAAATAAACTGGTCTGTTATGTGCCAAGTCCCCATTTGCTATCCCTGGTTACCACTACATTTCCTTTTTCTGTTCTCTTAACAGTTTGTAACTAATATGGGTTCTGTTGAGTGCAGTCCATGGTTGATTAATGGAAAGATAATTAATGAGTAGGCTGCTTCAAGCACTGCTTTTGTAGGTGTTTATTTCAGTGAATAATGTGGAATAGGAGAGGACTCTGTAGCTCAGAACATGGGCACCCTTACAGTTAGATCCAAGTTTGGTATTAAAGCAGTTCCCCACGTTCTCCCAGCAGGACTGTTGACTTGCTTCATCACCTTGTTATGCAGATGAAACTTCACGATGTGTAACTTAGTTCAAGATTTCAGAAAGAATGTGAGTTTTCCAACCCATGCTGCAAGTAAAACAATTAAAAACTTGCTTGTGTTCTCTGTGACATAACTGAACAGGACCAACAGGCAGTCATTGACAGAAATTTTCAAGGTGTGCAGGGCAGCCAATAGCTTGGGCAACAGTGTGACATTCCAGAGGATCAGCCAGGGAAGGAAAAGGGGCAATGACGCTTATTATTGCAGAACTGATGTCTTTAAATTCCCCATGGGCTAAAAGAAATGAGCATCCAGCTTAAAAATGGGCCTACCACTGCACCTCTGCATTCCAATATGGGAACAGGCACCAGCACCTCCAGCACCAAAGCTGTGATGGGCCTGGAAGGAAGCTGAAAGCTCATCCCAAATCCAGGGAGTCACCTACAGGCTGGTTACAGGACAAAATAACCACGAATCATGCAGATTCCTGTAGCTGTAGAAGAAGGGCTTATAAGTGACCTCACCCCTGATAAGTCACAGTGGTACTAATTAAATTGCCTTGCCCTTAATGGGTTGCAGCTGTGACTAATAAAGGTAAGTGTGATAAAAGAGGTAGGTTGGCTGATCAGGGAGAGCTTTGAAGAAGAGGACCTTGAGGAGGTAGAGGAGCCTTGAGGAAGAGGAGCATGCAGTCTGAAGTGTGTGTACGTTACTCATGGCAGTGGAAGCAAGTTCTTGTACCAATATCTCTTGGATGTGCATCTCAAATTATGCTGCTTGGCTTGTCTCAGAGTACTTTTGGCACCGGCTTTGCAAATAAATTATTCAATTGCTCTCCCTGCCTTTCAAGATCTTTCTTGGAAGAGGGCAGAAGGCAAGGAGGCTTTCTCAGAACAGAGATGGTATTGGGTAGGCCGTGAAGGACAAGCCCCATGTTTATGCTTTATTGAAAGACTGTGCAAAAGGAAATACTGCATCAGAAACTGAAGACTGTTTTATCAGTCCCAGCAACTGCTCTGATTGGTTTGTTTGGCTACTTTTTGCTGGCTTCCTTCTTTTTTTTTTCTTTTTCTTTTCCCCCATAAATAATAAAGACTGACAGTATAAACATTCCAGCACTCATTTCTAAAAGACCAGAAGAGCCCTTCTTTTAGGAGCCAAGAAACAGGATTCAAATTCCAAAAGTGTCTTCGGAGTCATCGAATCATCAGATTTACACAGCAGCCAATGACAACAACATTCAGTCAAGCTCAATAGGACTGCTGTCTTCTTGACCATCTTCTGTGTCATTACCTTCCCCAGTTCCCATTAGACTGTTTAAAAGATTTCCTAGCAATCCCCCACAGGATGAGGTCTGCTTGGGCAGAACTCCGAAGAAAAGCTGTCCTGTTCTATCTAGGTACTCATTATACAGGGGATCTCTTATCAGCAAAGTGTGATACTGTTCACACAATACTGTTCATACTGTTAGTTTTCTCCATGAACTGCCAACAACAGAAACCTGATGAAGTTTAGCAGTGGTTGCACAAAGGGTGGGCCCTTCTCTATGGAAGGATGTTTCTGTGTGTATGTCATAAAAACAAGTGATGTGCTGGTCTTATTTTTTAAGCAGAGAAATTGTAGTATTGCCTGAGCTACAAACATGTCCACCTCACTGTGGTGTCTGTGGGACAAGGAGTATTCCACCAGCATATTTGCACAACCCTGACCATCTGTTGAGTGCAAGTGATACTGAGATTCACTACAGTTTTGCTTTCTCCACAGGTTAATAGCTAGTAACTGGTGTACTTTTGGATGTCTAAGTACTCCTGATTCCCCAATGGACTATTTTAGTGCTCTGGATATGAAAGCCACTCTTTCACGAGAATTTGGATCCATTAAACTAAACAATTTAGCCAAGTTTTCTAAAAGGTCTTCTGCTACTTTTGCATCTGACTTCTCCAAAGACTCCAAAACCAGCATGGAGTGATCAGCAGCACTGTTTTGCTGGTTATGACTGAAGAACAGTAAGCCCCTGAATACATTAGTTCTCTTGCTTCTGCATGTTTTCCTTGTGACAGATACCTGAAGAAGAGCACCCGGTACATCTGGTGATGGCCTGATGTGATCGACGTGATAGCGAGAAGACATGATAAGAAGGAAGGCAGAGGTAAGGCAGCCCAAAAGTTGCCCAGGATAAGACAGCCAGGAGCTGTGGAGGAACATGGCTTTTGAGTCATAGGAAGGAACATGGCCTGGAGTTGCAGGGAGACAGTGGCCAAAAAAGAGCTGCGAGAAATAGCACAGCTGGGAGAAGAGCTGCAGAAGTCTGGGTTTCAATTGTAAAAAGAGGTACGGCTGCAGTCCAGCAGGGTCCTGGGGCAGTGCCATGTTCCCCTGGCTCCTGCTGGGTGCATGGATGCCCGGCCCACTGGCAAGCGCCCTGCTGGCCCTGGCTCTTTCACTGCTCCAACCCGAGGGCGCGGTGGGGCAGTGTGGCTAAAGCAGCCAGCAGCAACACGGGAGTAGCAACAGAGCTCTGAAAGACAGAATCATCAATATGGTGACCCACAGAGAGCTGTGAGACACCAAGTTGACTAAGGAGAGATAAACCAGCTCAAGAACCAGAAACAGAGCAGTTTTATATGCTAGTAAAATATATGTATTTTATTTAAATATTTGTATAATTGTTAATCCTAAGCAGAATATGTAAATATGTCTATTTCAACATGTTTTTTTAATTAAAAGAAAGGGGGAAATATAGGTGACCTTGCCCCTGATAAGTCCCAGTTGTTCTAATTACCAAAGAAGAACAGCCTTGCCCTTAATAGGTTGCAGCTGTGACTAATACAGATAAGTGATATAAAAGGGGTGGGTTGGCCAGTCAGGGAGAGCCTTAAGGAAGAAGACCTTGAGCAGGTAGAGAAGCCCTGAGGAATAAGGAACAATCCAGAGAGACAAAGAAAAACAAAACAAGAAAGAGAGTCACTGCTGAAAAAGATCTGCTTTGAGGTCAGTCTGGGTCTGTTGGAGTTAGAGACTGCCTTGCAGTCATAGTTGAGCTAGGTGAAAGTCTGTGGTCAGAGGCAGCAAGGAAATACTTGGAGTAATTTTCCAGCAGGAAATAGCCAGCAGTCAGTCTGCCAGAGAAACCAACAGTAGAAGCTTGCTGTAGACAGAGTCAGGATGGCTAAGCTCCAAAGAAGAATAAACTGGGACCCTTTTCACTTTAAGTGAGAATCTGTGTCTTGGTTCATTTCTACCCCTAACGAGAGGTCTGCTGCAACAGATTCCCACCACAGACCACTGACACAATGGAAATCTAAGCACTGGAGTGTTGAAGTGCATTAGGAATAAAAAAGGTGAATGTGATTTCACTGGTGGAAATGAAGCACTGCGGGCCTGGTAACACTTCATAGGACATTTCATAGCAGATTCCATTGGATAGCTTTCTCTTGGCACAATTGGAGCTTTTCATTAAGGTCTCTGGTAAATGAGGCAGTTTGTTCACTGGAGAGAGATTAACAATAGAGGTACTATTTGTATATAGAGGAGTAGTAGAGGATTTCCCACTCTCATGGCATCTAGATGTTGTGCTCAGAAACAAGGTAAAAAAGCCCACCAACCTGTGTCTTCTTTGCTGTGTTATCCCCTTCTTCCATGTTCATGTGCAAAGAATTGAACTACTTGCCAATGGGTGAAAAGGACAACTTTTGTGAGATCTAATTTAGCTCTGTGCTCTCACTTGTACTAGCGATCAGGGTGTATCCGTCACAATGCATTTTCTCTCTGTCCTGAGGCAGGAAAATATGTCAGGGAAGCATCCATCCTGACTGTGCTGTGTCATAGGAGATCTGATCTCCTCTCTTCAAGAAGCCTTGGAAGCAACTAAGTGGAGTATTCTTAAATTGTGATTGCTGGTTTTATTCAGCATGTTAATTTGCTGGGGGAAAATTGAGGAATCAAAAAGCAAAATACTAGTACTAACATCTTGGGAAAAATAGGCAGTATCCAATTTTTCACTGAAAAGTAGTTAAGAACACTCTCTCATGTTTAGGCATAACAATAAGTAAAATGTTACAGAAAAAAAGTCTACCATTAGAGTGCAGCAAAGGAATTCCTACTGCTTTTCTGCGCATCTTTAATGCTCTTTGAGCAAAATATATATGTATAGGCAGCATAAAATGTGGACCTCTTTTCAAAAAGTGTGTTTTCCATTGCTTTCTATAATGTGCCCCTTGTTCTTAATGAAGTTTTAGATGTCAGAGCAACTACAAGTAATTACTAGTCAGTACAGGGAATGAAAGGGTAGTGCTGCAGTGAATGTCCAAGGTTGTTACATTTACCAGTCACCAAATGCATGTAGTAGGAAACAGGTGCCTCTTAGGTTAGGGTTAGGGACTGTGTGTGCAAGTTCTTTAGACAGGTACAATGGCAAAGTGAAAACCGCTATCTTAGACTAGCCACATGATAGATGGTAAATTGCCTGGGCTCCAGAGATTGTTTCTTCTACCAACTTTCTGGATTAGTTTACTCCCCACTTCATCCTGATCTATCAGATGAGTAACATGTTCTGCCAGAGTCCTGAGCTCAGTTAGGGAATGTTAGTGCTACTGCAACACAAATTATGAACAGCATAAGTCCAGGCTTACTGTGTGCAAGGGTGTTGTACATTGCCTATACACCAAAGGTTTAAATAACATTTTGAATATGGGTTGTTTTCAAATGAGCATTCACAGGAATCTAGTCTGGGTTAGTCCTCTACACCATTGCAAATATGCAAGGAAAAACACTGGTGGTCAGCAAAGACTTCTGGATTTACTGCAAGTTATATCGTTACTCTTGAAAGGGACAAGAACAATCCTTCCACTTCAATGGTGCAAACAGTTTTTCTTTCTCATGCTCTGTACAGCAACTATAAGCTGATCACAGATTATCTCCTTTGGAAGAAACTCTCCAAAAGCATTACATTGTCTGGTGCTGAAGGTGCAGTGTTGGCAGTGAAGAGTTTTACTTACCTCAGACAATTTATTCTTTAATTTTGGGTACATGGTCCCATCCTCAAGTCCCTTTTCTTCAGTTCCTGTGGCATAGTCGAACAAATGCTTTTATTCTGCAAGAAAACAGTAGTATTCCTTGACAATACACGTTTGTGAGTTTCTACCTGGGACTAAAAGGAGGATCTGAACTCCCAAGTCAATGCCCTTTCACAGGAGTGACAACAAGTCTCCGCTGAACCCCATTTAACCAGTAGATGGCAGAACTTTAATCTTTGTTTTGCTGCTGAAAACGAAGTTCAATAAATGTAACTGCAATTTTCTGAAGACTCATTTAAAGAAAGACAGTTAAGTACACCAGTGCTAAGATCAGAAGAAAATGATAACATATTTATTAAAATATGCCAACCACAGAATTTCCTTTGGAGGATACACAATCATCTAATTAAAGAGGGAGATGCAGTAGGCCCTCACTTAGTTCAGTAACCAGAATCTACTATGGTATTTCTGAGAGGTCATCTGGGAGCTGTCAAAATCTCTATGTTCAGACTTTTACTCCTACAATTTGAACAGCTTAAAACAGTCATGACTAACAATGAAATGTCACCATTAACGCCTTCATGAGCCACCAAACATATTTTCCTGTACTCAAGACAAGCTGTAAGCCTTAACCTGCAAGCTACTATCTCACTATCTCTTCAGTTCATTCACAGATGGCTTCCCAGAGTCAGGAACACTTTTACTTAGTGTTGAACTGATTTGAATATATAAATTCATATGTTTTGTAGAACATAGTATGTTAAATGATATACCCGTAGGTGCTGCTTATAGGGACACAGCACTCCCGAGCAAACCTCAACAAGCTTTTTCATTATACTAGAGAGAGCCAGGAAAAGCAGGACACATACAGACACTTCTTTTTGCTGACAGCTCCAAAGCTGGGTCCTCTAGGCTGCCAGCTCAAGTTTATTGCCTCCCTGTCAGACCTATCCTAGCCCAGCTTGACACTGATTGCAGCAATCCTGTGATTGCAGCAATCCTGTGATTGCTGCAGCCTCAGTGATCAGCTGAGCCTGCATGGAAGATTGCTACAACACTGAAGTGTACTGCTGTATGTTAAGGCTTTATTGACTGTAACAAGCTGAAAACAATCTCTGAGCAATTCAAAGCATTTTTAACTTCTTGACAGGATTGGAAAGAGCGAAATATGTTAAGAGACACAATAGTGAAGTCAGCAATTGAACAGATATGATGTGCTCCCTGGACTTCCAGTATGTTGGTGAATAACTTCAAAGAACACTCCAGAAAGAATCTGATATTAGACAAAGCTTCTTGGAAATGGATTTCAGTAAGACAGAAAGGACAAAGGACACATAGTTCCTCCTCTGTTGTGAAATAATTTCATGAAAAACCCTAAAAACACTCTAGAATGCACATGACTGCAACATGAAAGGCATTGTTTTTCCTATTTGCATCAATTTTCACTGCAAGAACAGAAAATAATTTTCTTTAATCCTGATTTAGCACAATGCATGATTGTCCAAGAAAACTGCTGGACATCCTTGTAATCTGATCCTAAACCCAAGAACCCATTTCAGTAAACATCTTCCTACAAACAATAGATCTAATATAGTTCTCACCTCCTGGCAGTCTTGGGAGAAAGGCAAACCCACACTTTTTTAGTCATGTGCTAAATAAGACACATTATTGTAAATTGAGCCCCAGTGAGAAGAACAGTAAAATGCTGGAAACACCAGCAATAACATTCAGACAGCATTGCCATAAACCCTTGAATGAACAGCCTGTTTTCCAATCCCATGATAGCCTCTGTGTCCTTGCAAAGAACCAGCAGAGGCTGAACAGTTCTGTCTCTCTTTCTGGGACATAGAATCTTCCCTTCTACTATCAGCCTCAGGGGCCTTCCCTCCCTGCAGAACAGAAAGTACAAACCTTGCAGATACTCACTGGGAAAAGTCAGAGCTGATGTATGGATTTCCCATTTCTGTTGCTGACCTGATGTTTTCACTAGTCTTTGCTTTTTTTCCAAGAGATTTTAGGTCAATCAGATTTTGCAGCAATTGCTTTGGTATCTAGGTATGGAGGATTTTATTCATTATTCAAAACTTAGTGATATACATGGGCCTTGGAAGTCTCTTCTGTTAGAAACAGCAACAACAACAACCAAGTTAAAATTTTAAAATTTTCTTTTTAAAGGAAGTGACCCAGAGAAGCATTATAGGACTTAATCCCACAAAGAGAAACATATTTGAAATGCCATTATTACTATTAATTAAACATATACAAAAATAAAAACGTCTATCAAATAATGAAACATCTAAAGCTCTAAGAGGTTTTAGAAATTCTCTGGCTTTTCAGACCATCAGAGTAATCTACTATTTTGTGGTGTCATGTAGAAACCTGGGCTTCCACCTTCAAGAGCCAAAAGCAAAACTACAAACATAACTGTGTTCTGCCAAACTCAGGAACCTCTCTGGCCAAAGGTTTGAAAACAATATTATGAATTAATGTCCAGTTCCATGTTAACCATCTGGTAAAGCAAATCATATATTCTAAAACCCAACAGAATTCTAAAAGAAGAACTTAGTGCAAGTGAATTATTCCAGGTGGTATTTATGCTGAACAGAAAGCAGGCCAACCTAGAAATGATTTTGAGCAATAACTCAAAAGTACTATATGTTGCAGATTACAGGCTATTTAGAGGTATTAGGTCAGAGAATAGCAGGTTTAACCACGATGGTCCCTAGAAGTCTCAACTGTTCCAGTGAAATCAATAGCAGGTATGTCAAAGCCAGGATTTCCATATAAAGTTAAAAAAGTCCTACTCAATGTATCTTGTTTGCTAGATCTTGGGGTCCTTGCCATTGATTTCTTCTGGTCTGACAGTTCCAGCTGGATAGTGTATGTAGGCAGGAGGATCTGTCAGCACAGGTCAGTGTGCAAGAATCCAGCCCACAAACATCCAGGTGAGACATCATGGGCATTTTCTATGTTTCATCCTTCTTTACAAGTTGAGCTAAGCACCTGTATTTTCACTTACCTGAGACTTGCTCCTCTGCAGCAAAGCCAGCAAGAAACTCAGTTTGCTCTTAGCCTAAGCTTTCTTCAGGTAAAACCAAAACATTATGGACCCTTTCTTACTCCAGCTGTCAGTGGTTAGCATGTGTCCTAGCTAGTGACCTCCAAGACCTCACCAAGACTTGCAGAATATTTACATTCCTTACACGCAACTCTTTACTATGTATACAATTATTTTCCTGGAATTAGATACTTTTTAGTTTTCTTAATTGTTAAGCAAAGTTTCCTGTCTGACTATCCAGGAATCACTCTGGCAGGCACACTCCACATGACCACGTGAGCTGGAATGGGGGTCACTTCACAATGGCGGCTCCAGTGAGCTGAGAGGTGCCCTGTTTGACTCCCTACACACCACACTCTCACCCAGTCAGCCCAGGTTTCCTTACTGAATGGACCCCAGGCTTCCCATGACAGAGTCTCAGACTCCTGGATTCTTACAATGGTTTAATCATGGTGCAGTGACAAAATAACAGCTCAAGCTGGTCTCTCTGAGGAGGGATCCTGAGCAAAGCAAACCTTGAGCTTTTATACCCTCACAGTCTAAGTGTGTGAAAGCCTGGGGTCTTCCAGCTGAACCACTGGCTCCTGCTGTGTCTCTCAGTGTCTGCTCACCTAGCTGGGCCACAGGGTCCTGCACCCTTTGTTGGGTCAATGCCAGTTCCTAGCCTCTTACTTCTGGCTCCTGCTATCTGCAGCTCAATGTGCTGTCCCACTGCAGCTGTACCCTGACTAGTTGCACTGAATGTATTCCTCAACACTATTCAGGCCCAAACTATATACTGTTCTACTGGGAACACGCTGGACACTGATAAAGTCTCCATGGCACTCAGCTATGGGGTTGATGTAAATTATGTCCTCTAGGATGTTCTCTACTCTGATATTGTTCTTTAATATTGACGTCATGAAATTGATCTTGACCAGCTTGTAAGTAACAGCCTGTTTCTGCCAACAGCCAGGACAATCAGCTCTCCTCCTGCCAAGAGAAACAACAGGACGTCCCACTCCTATTGCAGTACCTCGAGGATGAGGATGCAGTCCTGTGTGTCAGGTGGTGTCCCGAGCGACCCCTGTTTCCAGGCTTCACTGACAGAACCTCTGGACTCCGAAGCCTGAGCAAGCGCTCGAGCTGTGAGCACATGGGGCACTTACGGTCGGCACAAGGCACATCACCGCCCGCACCCTACTGCCCATGTCACAGTGCCCGTCTTTCCAATAACTCTAACCGCAGCAGATCTGGCCTTAACCTCGGTACCACCCTCCTGCCCACCCTTCCACACTCACAGCGCTCCCTCTCCTCCTCCTCCATCCAGGGAAAGTGGCTTGCCGAGGAAAGCAGCGGCTCTCTCCGGGGCCAGGGCTGCGGGAGGGAGGGGTGAGCCCACCAGCCCCGCGACCCCCTCCGCCGGGCTGGCCATCCGCTCG
>NW_005054379.1:484494-494289 GCF_000277835.1 Geospiza fortis | reverse complement strand
TTTGGCTGCGGGGGGCGGGCTGGCCGCCCCCCGCCGCGGCTCCGCGCCCCGGCTGGCGAAATCTCCAGCGCCCGGCTTGGGGCGGCTCACAGGGAGTACAGGGGGCGGCTTTTGCAGAGCGGTGAAAGAGACTTAGATTTAGCTCGAGAAGAGCGGACGTGGAGGAGAAGTTGTACTGCCCTGTCCTCATATAGGTGAAGCTTTAACATTGATTTTTCCTCCTGGAAGTGCCCGAGCCTTGTCTGTTGGTATTTCAGTAGTATCTAAATAGTGGAGGATAGTGCGAAGTATACCTGTTAAGCACAGCAACTTCTCTGTGTTGAAAAAAACCTCAGTAGATCTGCAACATAGGTCGGTCAGGGAAAGGATGAAAGAAAATAATTGGAAGGTGATGCCTATAAAGTGTTGGGTTTTAATAATTTTGGGTGACAAAATAATCTGTTTCATGTTCATGGCACAGACAGCAGGTGTAGGTGTTCTGTAACAGTCCTGGAGGTCCTAGCACAGATGCAGGTATTTGCCTTCTAATTTAACTTGACTTAGGACTCTGGCAGTGGAGATGCCCAGTTTCAGTAACTGGATCAGGTATATTTGGATCAGTCATTGTTCATGTTCAGTATATTTCCACGTCTCATAATATCACCACAGTTCCCATTTATTTTTTAACTGGAGGTTGTACTTTGATATTTAGTTTCCACCTCTAAAGCTAGTAAAGGTGGGGGGAGGGGGATAAAGGGCAGGATGGAGAGAGCTGAACTTTAGTATTTTTTAATATCAGAAGGAAACTTGGTCTAAAACAGAGGATTCTGTCTCCAAACATTTGGAATTGAATTAATATCTCTGAGCACTCAGTGCTGTTGCTATTGTTCAGACTGGCTTTATCAATCCACAAAACCGAAGTAAAGGAAGACCACCCTAGTGAAATATTAACACTGGAATGTTTATTTAGTAATGCTTTGCTTAAAAGCAATTGTGCTTCATCAGAATGTCCTAATAAACTTCTGGGGATTGTTACTTACTGCTTCAAAGAAAGTAAGAGGAGTGTAATGGGCATAGAGTAGGAAGTGCAGCAGAGTCTTGTGCCTTCCAGGATCTGTGGTGTGTGTGAGGATTTATTAGGAAAATTATCGATACTTTACTCTTCTCAGACTTTATAAGATAGAGGAGATTCCTGGAGAAGCTTTCCATGTAAAAAGACGTCTGATCACTTAGCAATGCTTTACAGAGAACATCATGCAGACTGTTGCTGAATTGAGAAGACCACAGGGCTTTCAAACTGCAGGTTTTTGTCATATCATATTTGTAATTTAGCACCTTTCTTTCTCTCTGGTTGTCTTTGGCCATTCCACCTTTGATACTAATTGTTTTTATAGTAATAGGGGAAGAGCCAAAACAATAAATGCAGAAAATTAGGGAAGAAATAACATTTGAATAGTAAGAAATGGAACAAATCTCTTTTGCTAGTGTTTTCCAGCATAGACTCTCACTGTAGCATTGTGAGAGTAAGAGCTGGAAATTTGCTCCCTCCTTGGAGTAACAATCCGCATAAGCTAAATGGAAAGATGCTAATTGAAGAGTGGTCCCTTTGTGTCTTGAAATATAGAGAAGATAGAGAGGAGTCTTAATTGTGTGAAAATGAGATAATTTTTTTTCGGGGTTTTTATGTTCGCTGCTGCCTTAGGGATTGATTAATTCAGAAGATTTCCTCTAGGTTTTTGGCACTTCCTTGAAAGAATTGGGACATCCCACAGCTGTAGGGTCAGGACTTCAGATGCTTGTGAAAGAGGGTGTTAATTTTGGTTGTTTGGGGTTTTTTTTACCTACCCTTTCAGCGTGAAAACTGTTAGAAAAAAGGTGATTTAAAATGTTTAGGGGAACTTAATTTGCCTCCCCAGAAAGCTTGGCCAGAAAACTCTGCTAACCTAGTTTGAGTTCATGAAATTGTATCAGACACACACTTGTTCTCCTTACAGACTGAAGCTGTGGGTGTTTGAAAGCTGGATTCATCGGCACGAATAGTTCAATAGCTGCTGAGATTACCGGTAGAAGTTTTTGGTGTGAGAAAGTTATCTTTATTTTCAGACAACAAATTCAGGATTTGTCTTGAAATCCTGTGTGTGAAACTTAGGACCCCACAGTGTCAGATGATTTCACAACAGAAGTAATCCTCTCATCAGTTCTTCATCCTGGAAGGATCCTTCCACCTACATATCTTCAGTAGCTCTGAAACAGTTCAGATTTCAAGTTGCAGAAGAGGGGTTTTCAAGGTGCAGAGAGAGCAGTTTATAGAGCTCATATAATGGTAATGGCATGAGTACAGAGCTGATTCACAATACTCTCATTTTGTTTGTCTTTCCCATGCACCTCTCCTGCATTTCTTCACCCTTCACAGGAGTCTTTTGAAACTTACAGACCAATACTGAGATGTCTTTTAATCCTGCCTTTTGACATTGAACCAAAATTCTAGACCAAATCTTTGTACACCTGCTCTGTATTCCACATTTCTTGCAGCACTTCCATGTTGGTGTTGTGTTTTTTGTAACTAACACTGAAAGCTAGTTTTTTGTTAAAATTTGTTAATGAACAGTCTAAGAGTACTAGCATAGGGTAAAAAAGCAGTGTATAGAGGTAGAAAGTAGGTTAAAGTTCAGAGCTGCTCTCCCAGGAGGTGGGAAAGAAATTTCAACACTTTATTTTTCAGTGTTTGGTAGTCTCCAAATAAGCTTCCTTTTATTCTTGGGTGTAATGCTGCTCATTTTCCTGTAGCAAAAAATAAAAATTAGTCTCTACTTTTATCTGTGACACTCAGTGGTGAGTGTGCTGAGAAAGCATTCCCTTAACACTTACACCTGCTTAATTATGATCTGGATTTTGTTAAGACTAGGTTGCATTTCAGAGGCTGTCTGAGAGCACATGAGAGACGCTACATATGTGTGCTTGCCTGGGTTAGCAAAGGCTGGTGAGATCTATACAAGAGAAGTGTTAACTGTCCCTCTAAGCTATGTTGAGGTGAGAGAGGAGGTAGCATTTGCCTTTCTGGAGGGATGATGTGAAGGAGTGTAATATCTACATTTTGGAACTGGGCACCTAAACTTCCAGCTCACTTGGAGTCAGAGTTACTTTAAGACCTCAATGTTTGATTTCACAAACTTGATCTCTGACCTAAACTTTCAGTTCCAATATGTGTGATACAGCATTGCTAACAAAGTGCAATGGTCAGAATACTCATGACAGCCTATGAAATACACAGATTATGGGAATATGCAATTAGCAACCCGTTTAGTGTGTTAGAAGTTTAGCACTTTATGGATCTGAATAAGTAAGTATTTTAGCATTGCTGTCAAAAGTTTCAGGCAGCAGGAGAAAGCAGGAGCATCTGCAATCCAAAGTTCTGTTTGTTTTAGTACAGTGTTTCTCTTGAGCATTAAAGTTGAAAGGGGTGCTCTGCAACTTTGCCTTGAGGTTGTTTAAGAAACCCTCCTTTTTCTATGACTGCATTTTTTCCAGTGTGGAATACTGATGTAGTTTATACTGGCAGAATAGTTGCTCAGTCATCAAATTGTTAGTGGACTTCTCTTTAAGGATCTATGTGTAATGGTGGACCTTTCTGTGTAACGAAGAAACACAAAGATTCTTTCTGGAGTCCCTTTAAACACTGGAATCTCCTCAGTGTCTGTTAGCAGCAATGGAACAGCGTTTGTTTGTTACATAGTGGCCTTATCTGCCGCAGGTAGAGTGTTAAATAATAAGAGCTTCTCTAAATCAAAAGAAGAAACGTGTGTTTATTGCAACAGTAATTGCACTCATCTGTTCTTTGTACATCCAAGAGTAATTATAGCATTTTATATTTTTATAAAACAAGACTCTGCTTGTTCTACTTCTGATGTTGAAGTCTATCCAAATGCTGGGGCATGTGTGTGTTTGAGGTTTTTTTTTGCTTATGGTTTGTTTGGTTGGGTTTTTGCCATTTTTTTGGTGGGTAGGTGAGGTTTCTTGTTGTTGCATTGTCATGTGTCTAGTCATCTCTATCTGTCTGTTGATTTACAAAAACATTTTTCTTAGACAATTTGAATATTTAAGCGAAAAAAAAAAATCCTGCTACGTGGGTGTATTTATTAGGATTTTTTTCCTAAACTGACTTGAATTATGGATGGATTTACTTAGTGAAGTTTTATTACTTTGAACACCGGACTGATACTGAAGAGAGGTTGCCTTTCCATATAAAAAATGTAGGCTTTTGTCAAAATGCTTAATATAGGTCTTCTCCTTCCTTGGTTTTTGGATAAGGTAGGCATGCACAGAACATGGTGCAATTCCAATATGATGGAAATTCTTACATGCTGGACCTCCTCAGAGATCTTTGTTCACGGCTATGCCATCTATAACTTAGGTAAACTGGAATTAGTCATCAACTTTTTTAATGGGGGCTCCTTGTTGAGTAGAATGTGAAACCATGAGAAGAGCTATGAGAAGTTTTAGAGGCCTAAGGGAAATGAGGAATAGCCCTTAATTAAATAAGTGCTGTTCAGCTATATGTAACTGCTAGTAATGTCATGAAGTGCATGCTCAATGTTGTGATGTAGAATTTAAAACTCAGTAGCCTGCTGCTCTGCTGCAGCTCCACTTAGATTTTTAAGTTGCTTGCTTTTGCTATTTGAAGGTGCTTGTTGCAAACTTGGCAGCTAAGTACAGATATATATAGTGGCACTCATTTGAATGGACAAAACCAAGGGAAATAACTTGTGGGCACAGGAGTGATAATTGCATCAGAGGGTGGTAAGATCAGATTCAGCATGGATGAAAAATGTTGCATTTTTCAAGCAAGGCCATGGATATTGCCTATGTCCTGCCTTATCACCAGGAAAGGACTTTTACCATGGCGGTCCTGTCAGCTCACCTCTTTTTTTCACCAGTTTTCAGTTGGGAGTTTCATCACAGAAACATCATATTTTATCATGTTTCTTCAAGTACCAGCAAGTCTGAGTCTTCCCCTTTTTCTTGATGACTGATAAAATTGCATCTTTGCTTTGCCTGAGTGTAATCTTTTTTAGCATTTCTAGAGTCTGGTAAAATGTTGAAATGAAATTGCTTCTTTGCTGAGTGTGTGCTTCCCAGTGATGGCTGGGAATTTACCCATATTTCAGGAAAAAGAGCATTTCATACTTGAAATCTGTTTTAGTTAAGATACCTGGTGTTTAGTTTTATGCAGTGATGTCTAAAATTAACCTCTTATCATTGATAACATAGGCACCCTTTCATAATTGGAAAGACAGCAACTAAGAAACCAAAGATGGAATAGAAAAAGCAATTGTTGAAACATGTTTCTCCAAGTGAGAGAAATATATGTCTGTACTAAAATGCTGAATAACCATGGCTTTTCTGTTGCTACTTCATGCCCTGAAGCTTAGACAGAAGTTTTCTCATCCAGAGCCTTTTTTCCCTTCTGCAGATCAAACAATCTGTGTCTTTGGTTTATTGTCAGATACTTCTGTAATAAATGTGGTTGCTACTAATCATGAGTCTTCTGTAAACATTTGTGTTGTGTAGTGCAGAAAGAGCATGGTTTACTGTCAGCATGTATGTAGGAAACCGCTCGGTGTGCTACAGTTTTCTCCTTTTCTGCATGGTGAGAGATGAGTGGGATGCTCTGATATCACTAAAAACCCCAAAATACTACATATTGTTGATAGTGTGGGTCTGTTTGCAGTCAATGAGTATACATGCTGCTGTGTTTTTTATAAAGAATCTCTTTTTTTTTCTGATGTGAGATTGCTGCTTTTAATCTGACTAGCTGTGCTCAGTTTCACCTTCAACTCTAAAGAGAGTGGAAAAGTGTTATAAGTGATGTCTAGAACAGTTTTCAGACTTTCTCAGATATAGCAAGAGACTAAATACGTTTTTTCCTTCTCTATGATCTTCATGAGATAATTTATGCAAGTGTAAAGGATATATTATGATATTTTTTCAATTCCATTAATTTCAGTAAAATTTATTTGTTGTCTTTGTTCCAAGTTACAAAACTGCTTTTAAAAGGGATCTGAAGTAGAGTGAAGGAGTCACTGTTGATCAAGAGTGTGGTTTAAACGGAACCAAGTCCTTTTCCAATCAATGCTGTTGAGATGTGACCAGAATTGTGTTTATGTTAGATACTCAGAAAGGTGCAACAGCTGAAGATTTGAAAGCACACATAAAACATACCTTGGAATCTCCTGTGATTTTTTTTTAATAAAAGATTTTAAGATTCTTACTTAAATCTTTTTATAGAAATCCCCATGAGACTTTAATATACTTTGAATGTATCTGATGTAGTTGATTAACGAATAAGAGAAGACAAGGGAAGAGGAAGGACAGACACCTTTTTCCTTCTGTCCCCTTGGACTTGTGCACATTTCTTATGTCATGATCATCAAAGGGTGTGTCCTTCAGGACACCACAGAGATAATCACAGACAGTACAGCCAGCAGGCATCTTTGCAATGATCTTTTGGTACTTGTGAACATCTGAGGTCTCCATGGTAAAAGCTGAGTTTGCTGGCACACTCAATACAGATGAAGTGAGGAGTGTTGTACTTAAGATTTTGTTTGTTCAAAAAGACTTCTTAGAGTATCATAGTGTAAAACTTGTGTTTCCAGAGAAATTTGAACTGTGTCACATATAGGGACGCAAACCGCAAGAAACAGCTGTTGTGGCCAAGGGTTCATTCTCTACCCTAAAGGGCAAGATGTTGCATTTGCAAAACACTACTTCCTTTTTTTGTATTTGGAAAGTTATGGCCTTATCCAGATAAACTTGCCTCTCCTGGTATTCATGGTTGCAATCTTTCTGTACTTCTGCTTCTCTGAGGGAGAGGGAAAAACAGAAATCAGACTTTCTGTGGTGAGCTAATGTGCAGTCTGCATGAATTGAGGTGCCTTCTAACAAGAGATTGAGTGTGGTGGCACAGTAATAAGCTACTGCAATGATGTAACAAGGTGAGTGGGAAACAATATTGATTGGGAGTTCAGATTCATATATGATCAGCGTTAATGTGGACCAGATTGTGGGTGTTCTCAGATTTTTAATAGTAGGCACTAAGGAAAGGCTAAAATCAGAATGTTGTTTGTCTGGTACAATTCATACAAGTCGTGCAACCCTTTAAGGAGGTTCCAGTATCTTGAGATTACCTCCATTGGTCAGAGCATGGTGCTAATAATGCCAGGGTTGTGGAATAGAGCATCATATGGGCCATTTACTTGGACTTGGTGATCCTTGTGTGCCTGCCAACTCATAATATTCTGCGAGTCTGTGTCAGTAATGAGATGCTCCTTTTTTAATGCTGTTCTGCATTTTCATGTTTGAATAATCCATGGGTATTTTTTTTTTAATGTAATCTCCATACAAACAGTTTTAAGGTTGTTGGGCTTGTTTTGGTATTTCTGAGCAGGTATCAGTGTGGTCACGTGTTGACCATGGTCAGCATGTGTGACCCTGCGTGCTGCACCAGTTCCAGGCAGACAGATATCTGCTCACCCATGTTTGCATATTTACATTTCAGCACCTGCAAAACACGAGTAAATATTCCTTGCTGTAATCACAAATTAACCTGTATCAAGTTAATAAAAAAGTTAACCTGTATCTATTGTGAGGATGACTTCAAAAGTTTTGGTATATTCAGTGTGCAGAGTATTGCCCCCAGATTTCTTTTTGACAAATCACTAGTTTAGAGTTCTGTGCTGTGGCAAGTTGGTTTATAATTTACTGTGTGGAAATAGTAGTTGGTGTGACTGAGCTTCACTGTCTCTGTGAAATTTACTACAGTAATGCCGCTAGTTGGTTTTTTCCTAGAGATTTTACCTCTTTTCAGGTATTTCTGAATGCCTTCCAGGTTTGTAACAGTGTTGTTCATATCAGTGTGACTAGGCAGATGAAAAGAATTTGTGATTAGGGCTTGGTTCGCCAACAGTTTGGCTTATTTGTATAAATCACTGATGAGAGGAGATTTGTACTGAAGTATCTCATACTGTGAGCTGTTCAGGGAAGAGGGTGATGTCTGATAAAGTAATGTTAACATGTAGATAATGTGTCATAATATCTTGAATTTCTGCTGTGATTTGCCAAGACATGGACTTGGATGGAAAATGTTCAAACTTCAGTTTATACTTGGATGAGAATATGTGAACTGAGTACAGTGGACTCATGGTCATATCAAAATAATGATCTGTTTTATCTGTCAGGGGATATCCGAATATTTTCTATCTATGGCTACTCTTAAACTTCCCTATGAGAAATTGATTTGAATAAAATAAAGTTCTCAAAGTGGAATGTAAAAAAGTAAATCTTAACAGGAGGGTAGCTGGCAAGAAGAGGAAAGAAGAAATTCATTTTGATCATGCTTAGTTTTAGAAGCACAGTTTGCTTAGAGGAATAGCTAGTAGCTCATGCTGATTAAAGATCATGACACCTAAAACTTTAGGGGCTTGTGTACAGGGTGAGTATTTGCAAAGCTGGGAAAAGGAGTTTCAGAAATAACTTGTCAGCGGAAATATGAGAGATGATACATTTGAGGTTGTGGGTATGTTTGCAGTCTGTTCATTTGCCAACCTTCCAGCTTCTCTGGGCTTTTTATCTAGAAACATCCATTATTTTCTTGAAAAAATTCTGTAAATATTTCTTTCTCTACATTATCTTGCTGCTTTGCACCCTGGACTTTCTTTTGTTACCATTTCTGCTATTTCTCTTTGCTTGTCTTCTAAGAAAATACATTAATTTTGAATTTTGAAAATACTGGAATACTTTAAAAACCCTCCATAAATGTGTCCCACATAGTAGTATTTCCTGAACATTGCATGAAACTAGCAGATGAGATAAATAAATTAATTCTTTGGCCTTGCTGTGTCTGTTTTTAACAAGTACTGGACTTTGCACATCCTTTTGCACCAGTCTCCAAGGCCTGTCATGTGTATATCCTGCCTTGTTGTGAATTTTCTCATTTGAAAACCTGGGGCAAGAGAAGATAATGGTACTTGAATGAAGACAGGAATTGTACTCTGAGAAAACAAGGGATCTGAAAATCAGGCCTTTGGTTATCTCTCTACTAAAAAATTTTAATCGTGACTGGGAATGTTGCCAGGCACTGCAAGAGAATTGTTCTCACTGTTAAATTGCTAGCTTGATCCTTGGCATGTGTTGGTCTAAGCCAACGCTTCCAGAAGAGACTTGGGCAGAGTTCAGGTCTTCAGTGTGTCCTAGGAAGTGTTCCATTAAGTAGTTTGCATATGGTTAACCTTTTCTGGACATTAAGAGATATTTCTGTAGTGAATTTAGGCCCCTTGCTGCTAGTTGGCCTTGCAGTGGGGATTATCTTAGGGCCTTTTAATTTCTGTATGTGAACCTAAAAGTCCTAGGTCCCAGAGGAATGCTTTATTCAGCAAACCATTAAGCCACAAAAACCAGTAAATCACTAAGCAACAATAAAAAAAGAAAATATCTCAAACTAAAATGACATTTACAATAGAGCCTATGTAAATTTTCTTTTTGTGGTCACCCTAAAACATCTTTCTGAAATTAGGAGAGTTCTTTTTGTCTCTGATAGCATTTATAATCTTAGTCTGTAATACTTTCTGTCTCAAATAATAGTGTTTTCTGGTTTTGTTAAATTGTTTTTAATTTTGAATGTAAATGTCTGTCAGTTAAGCTTTAGATCAATGCCACTTCTGATGGTTTTGGCTGGGATACTGTTAATTTTGTCCCTATTATTTAGTATGGGGCTGTGCTGGGAATACATTTGATAACACAGAGATGTTTTAGTTCCTGCTG
>NW_005054379.1:479832-484483 GCF_000277835.1 Geospiza fortis | reverse complement strand
CCTGCGGAGCAGGGCTTACATGGAGCCAAGGCCTTTGCAGCTCCTCACCCACCTGTCCAGCAAGGAGGCTGAGGGTGTGCAGGGAGCTGGGAGGGGACAGCACTGGGACAGCTGACCCCAACTGACCCAAGGGGTATCACACAGCATGTGGCATCATGCTCAGCATATAGAGCTGTGAGGAGAAGGAAGAGGGAGATGTTCAGGGTTATGGTGTTCGTTTTCCCAAATCACCATGACACATGATGGGGCCCTGCTGTCCTGGTGGTGGCTGAACTGCCGTGGAAGAGGTGGATGTATTCCTTGTTGTGCTTTGCTTGCAGGTCTAGATTTTGCTTTATCTATCAAACCACCTCTGTCTCAACCCACGAATTTTTTCATTTTGCTGCTCTGATTCTCTTCCTTTTCCTGCCAGAAAGGAGTGAGGGAGTGGCTGTGGGCGCTTAGTTGGTGCCTGGGGTTAAACCACAACACACTTTAGAAATGAGACTGTGTTGTCATGGTGGTTTGTAAGTCACAGAGGCACAAACGGCTGTCTAGAAGCAGCATAAAGAAGAGAATAATGAAGACATTGGATTTCCTTTGTGAAATCGTATCCAGAGGAGGCCAACAAAGATGGTGAAGGTGTCAGAGCAGAGGTTCTGTGAGGAGCAGCTGAGGGAGATGAGGTTGTTTAGCCTGGAGAAAAGGAGGCTCAGGGGAGACCTTACCACTCAACAGTTCTCTGAAAGGAGGGTGTAGCCAGGTGGGGTCAGTATGTTCTCCCAGGCAGCCAGTGACGGGCTTGAAACATATTCTCAAGCTGTACCAGGGGAGGTATATATTTGATATTAGGAAAACTTTTTTCCTATCATTGGAATAGGTTGCCCAGGGAAGTGATGGATTCATCATCAGAAGGTATGTGTGTGGCATGTGTGGACATGGTTTAGTGGTGGATATGGTGATGCTCAATTAACAGTTGGACTCGATGGTCTTAGAGGTTGTTTCCAGCTTTTAAGATTCTATGATTCTAAACCATGTGGTGTATCTGTATTTTTCACAATACTGCTATCTTCTTCAGACCTTTTGTCTCTGAGGATGTGTTACAAGTAGATTTGGGGTGGAAAGGGAATGACTGACAGTACCTTTTTTTCTGGTACAGGCCTTTGTGTGTGGAATAGATACATTGTAGGCTGTGGGACATGTACTTGGTATGAAGGACAAATGTAATGAAAATGCCCTTGATTTTTCTTTTGTTTTAGGGACACTAACTAGGGCCTTCAACAACCATGAGCAACCCTTTCGTACAGATTGTGGAGCCACTGGACCCAAAACAGCCTCTGAAGAAATTCTTTAATCTGAGCAAATTGGAAGATGTGAGATATGGTACGTTGACAACATAAGAGAAGCATTTTGTTAATACTGATAAATAGAACCTGAACAGACTTGGCCACATTGGATGATACTTGGTCTCTGGCAAGAGCTGTGAATTCAAAAGGCAAATCTTGGAAACAAAATTTTAGCAAAATTTAATTATTGACATTTAGAATGACAGAAATATTGGCAAGATCGCAGTAGTATTTTCTCAGCATACTGTGCACACAGTGGTCTTGTTTTTGCTGAGTGGTTGAGGAGCGCTAGACAAAACTAAGAGCACAAGTTTTCTTATACTGCTAAAGGCTGGAAAAGATCTAACACTGATATGTATGACTGAACTAATCAGAAAGATTTTTCAGCTTTGAAAACAGTAGTGGGTAGAGAATCCTTTCTGAGGAGGCTTCTTCCTTAGTTCTTCTAACATTTCCCAAATCTTTCAGTGGTACTGCTAAAAATCTTAGTGTCTGTGCCATTGACTGTGACTTAGAAATTTGAGTATCTATACCTTAGATACTGTGGTGGGTGCTTGGTGTTTCAAAAGGAGACAGGTGATTAAGGAGAATTCAGGGAACAAGAGGAGGAAATTTTCTCTGGATGTCAGCAACACATATCCATTACAGGCTCCAATATGTGACTAGTCAATTAATGTCAGTCTTGGTGGGTGAAAAGCAGATAAGAGTCTTAAAAAACAGACAAATACACATTCTGTGTTACCAGTTGATCAATTCCAGGATTCCAAGAGTGATAAACTCCAGATTCTTTAAAGGACAAAGGATGCAATTCTCACTATTCAGCATAAAAAGGTAATGGCTAAGCAGGGAAGGGCAGAAGATTCTAAAAAACCTCCAAACAACAGTAATAATAATGCCCAAAACTCCCAAATAAACAAAATCTCCCAAAACAAAACTCCCAACAACAACCAACTCAAATTGTTCTGAATTACTTGTCCTGAATAATAGATGTTGTTTTTTTTTTTTTTACAATAGCACTAATGAGGTCTCACTGAGATTAAGTGACTTTTATGTCTTGAGGTCAGCCCTCTGTAGAAAGTTGGAACAAACTTCTCAAAAGATTTTAAAATGTGAATATTTTGAGAGGCAATCAAACAAGTATTATTAAAGTGGACTGGAGGAGGAAGGACTGAGACATGTTTGGGTTTTTTCTTCATACCCATTCCTTGTAGTAGAGCTGTCAGGGCTGCTCCAATAGTATTTTGTGTCATCAGCTTTAAATATTTCTGATTTGAGGTAAAGGAAGATTGATAGGTGCACAGTCTGACTTCCATTCAGTTTCATCTTCCATCTCTTGAGATGAAGGGACTGCATAAACCACTAAAGCTGTGCTTTGCAACATGACAGGTAGAAAACTATGCTTTTCCCGGTACATTTATATGTCTGTATTCAGTGACAAGAATGAAAGCAAACTGCAGAAAAACAAGGTGAGCACAGCATGTTTTCAGGGTTGCTGTGCTATGGAGGATAGAAAAGTCCCTTGGAAAAGATGTCTGCTGTGTCACAGGAACTGAGATAATAAACATGCTGAGAGCATCAAGTGGAACAGGTCAGTTAGTACTGACCTCCTGGCAAAGCTGGAGGTGGGAAGAGGGGTTTGGATAATCAGAATAAAGCCTTATGAGAAAATGGGGACCTGTCTGCCCCTGGTGTGGAACTTTGCACTTGCTGACAAATGCCCTAAGGTAAAAACTGAGTTTGTTTCTTGCCTCTTACCCATGCAGCTCACCTGCCATTTTCCATTCGAATCCTCCTGGAAGCAGCGGTCCGTAACTGTGATGAGTTCCTAGTGAAGAAAGGAGATGTTGAGAATATTCTCAACTGGAAAGTGATGCAACACAAGAATGTTGAAGTGCCATTTAAGCCTGCAAGAGTTATTCTGCAAGACTTCACGTGAGTCTGATGGTCCCCAAAGCAAGGAAGAGGGTCTTTTGAGAGTGCAACAATGCTCAGCTTGGGGTGGAGGGGTGAGCTGAGGGAAAGAATAGCAGTGAGATATTTGGAAAACCCTTTTTCAGCTTTCCTGGATGTCATGCTACAGAAAGCACTTGGAGAGGCAAACACTCAGAATAAGAGCGTTGAAAAAAACTTTTCTGAGCTCGAGAAGTAAATATCTTCACAAAACTTCAAAACAGGGGAAGAAAATGGGATTGATAAATTGCATGCAATTGAGAAAGTTTAGTGTTTAGAAGTTACTCTTTGAAGGGGTGGTATTGTCTATTCTCTCTCTCTCTCTCTCTCTCTCTCTCTCTCTATCTCTCTCACATTTTTTGTTTGGTTGGTTTTTGTTTGGTTGGTTTTGTTCCCCAGGGGTTCTTGCTTTCAATTTTCTACCTATTTCAGTTCTCATTTATAACCCACATAATTTCTTCCTCTTCTAAACCTGTGTTATTATAAATATATTTTTAAAGACTTATCTGCTGTTGAAAAAATGAGCATATTATTTTTCCCAGAAATGCAAATTGAGATTCCTACCTAATAGACTCTAAAAAATGAGCCTTGTTATTGCAGTGAGTCCTCAGATGTCAGTAATAATCATATAATAGTCCCTGTTCAATGTGGAAAGTCAATTTTTAGGTGAAACAATAGCATCTAATTGTTCTAATACAGCATTTGACTTCCAAATCTACTCACTGTTCTTTGTATCTTTGTCCTCAGTCTTTATAAAATATTTTAGTACATCCATGGTAAGCCCAGTGCAGCTACGCTGTCAGTTGATTTTCTTCGTCAACAGTAGAGTGTCTTAGCTGTCATAATCTCTGTTATGCATTTTCACAGAGGTTTTCAAAGTGCTAGAGACCCAGTACAGCTCAACTTAAAGACATTAGAAAAAATTGGCAAAACTTCAAATGAAAGAAGTGCTGATTTCCTAGCTATTTTTCATCCACTAGCTGTTGTTAATGTTTTGAAAAACTGGAGCAGAGAGGAAGCTGAACTTTCAAGCAAACGTTGTTCCTTACTGCTCTTCTTTCTTGCCCCTTACTCCTGCTGAGTTTTAAAAATGTGCCTATAAGTCTGCAGAGCAACTGCATTCCTGGAAAATGAGCTCTTGGACAGGCCTCTGAGGACCTTTTTGAAAAAGGCAGCTTTGGCAACTTTCCAAAAGCCATGCAACAATTACATTCAGGTTGTCCTGCTTTAGAATTATCTAACTTCCTAGTTAGGATTATTTTGTATTTATCTTTAGTTGTTCTAAGACTGTAGAAGGATATTGTGTCTGCTCCATATTAATTGTAATTGTAATAACATTCATAAGTTGACAATTCTTCTTCTGTTTTCCTCTTATG
>NW_005054379.1:462431-479822 GCF_000277835.1 Geospiza fortis | reverse complement strand
CCCTTCCCCCCCCCCCCCCCCCAATTCCCATAGGTAAAATAACACAGAATTTCCTATTTTTCTACAAAAAGCTTATCCTGGAATGTCAAACTGCTGAACAATATCAATTAATTGCGTCCAGTTTAGATAATGTGGATCCTTTTTCCTGTTTATTTTTTGGTAATTATTCTGGATTTTCAAGGTAAAATTCAGTAGGAACCAAAAAGCCTTTTACTGCTGTTGTTGCATGGTTTCTGATATTTAAAAAAATTGTAATAACTTCCTTATGGTCAGAGTTAAAAACATAAACCATTACTGCCTTGGGATGCTCTTGCAGAAATGTAGTTTTTTCAGTGGGTTGTTCATTGATGCCAGATCCTTATGAGGACATCAGAGAACTCTTTTTTTTTTTTTTAGCACCCAGCAAAATCAGATAGGTAAGTAAGAGGGTTTTCCAAGTTGGTTCAAGATATTATGGTAGAATATACCACAGTAGAAGGCTGAGAATGTATGGGCAGAGAAGCATCAGAAGCTGTGTTAAAAGAAATATTGAAATGTGTATGATCTCTTAGACAAGTCAAGTGTTGAAATGCCGGAAGTTCTGGTTGCTACTTGTTATTTGCTTGCATTGAAAATGGAGTACAGTTTGCTTTGTATGTGACAGTAGCTGTCTGTTCTGTATCTCAGGACTGTTTTTTTAATCTCTTTTCCAAATTGTTTCACCATGCTTATTTTGTTTCTGTTGTAGTGGGGTGCCTGCTGTGGTTGACTTTGCTGCAATGCGTGATGCTGTGAAGAAACTTGGTGGGGACCCTGAAAAAATAAATCCTATCTGTCCTGTTGATCTCGTGATAGATCACTCCATCCAGGTGGATTTTAACAGGCAGTAAGAATAAAAAAATCACTCTTTACTTCTTAATGGTACTAAGTAACTGAATCCAGTTACTGGTCATCAAGGTAGTTCTACTGGTTAGCATTTGTACTCCAGCAACATACACATGTTAGCATACAATGCTAACATACTGGTAGCATTTGTACTATAACATTCCAGATATTAGGAAATTTTAGACTGTTGTATCAGCTGTGGTGAGTTGGGAGGAGAATTTTCTCTATCTGTGGTGCATCTATCAGCAGCAAAAGCCTGTACTAAATTGTTGATAGAAACAGACTCATTCCAGGCCTGTGTTTATTGTACTTCTCTTTAATAATGCTGCTTTATTATTTATCACTCAGAAATGGCATTTTTTCCCTAGTACACTTTTTTGACCCCACAGGGGTTTTTAAGAAAGGATGAATTGAGAACATTTCCTTTCTTCCTCACTTTTCTAAGAATAGAGGTGATCTACACTAGGCTCAGTTCTGAGGAGCTGCTTTCTGCTTCAGTGCCTCCAGGCAGAAGAGCATGAGGGACTGCTTACTATGGCCCCTATGAGTTCTGGAAAGGCTATTAAGTCCTCAACATGCTGAGGACAAAGATACAAAGACTCACTAGAATTCACTAGACCTACAGTGAAATATAAGACCTCTGTATACAGGTCCTTCTGCCCTCCAAGGTACATAAATATGGGCCTACTGAACTAATCTTCCAAATAGATCCTGCAATCACATGTTTTATGGTTTCCTTCCATCTTGAAGTTTTTTGGTATGCAGTTACAAATCATTATTTTTTGTCACAGCCTTATTTTATTTCTGTTAACGTCATAAACATATGCAAGAAAATAGAGATTTTTCTCTCATATAGAGAACATTGGTCAGATTTATGCTTCAGTTCTTTCAAACTCTGCAGACCCAAGTTAGGCAGCTAATTGAAGTAAAGAATTTGTTAATGCTGTTTTGAAACACAGAGTCTTCAGACAGCACTGTATCATAGTGACCACAAAAGTGGAAGTTGCAGGACAGTTGTGTTCCAGTTTCCTTTACTGCCTTGCTTATTCCTTCTGATTTAGGTGTTGGAAAAGTCTCATTTCACTAACATGCAGTGTTGCTTTTCTCAGGCTACAGTATTTAGGCCTGCCAAATGCAGATTAGCATTGACATTTGAAGCAGAGTTCAGGTATTATCTCTTAAGATTTCCTAAATCCTTTTCATTGGTTGCCTGTAGTGATATTAAAATGGTGCAATGGATCAGCGTTCACATTAGCTAATAAATCTTCTTTTCTTTCAACCTTTGACTAGATATAAAATTCACATGGTAATTTTGGTTCTGACAGCTGGTAATTTTCATTTGCAGGCCAGACAGCTTGCAAAAAAATCAGGAGCTGGAATTTGAAAGGAACAAAGAAAGATTTGAATTCTTAAAGGTACCGACAAAAATAATCTTATTTGCATGGAGAAAAGTTCAGTGAATGAAAGTTCTTCCAGTGCTCATGTTGAAAATATTTTACTTTAATTCCTTTTGTTTCAGTGGGGCTCTCAAGCTTTTAAAAACTTGAGGATTATTCCGCCGGGCTCTGGGATCATCCACCAAGTGAACCTGGAGTACTTGGCAAGAGTGGTGATGGATCAGGATGGCTACTACTATCCAGACAGTGTGGTTGGCACTGACTCACACACCACCATGATAGATGGCTTGGGGGTGCTTGGCTGGGGTATGTACAGCAGTGCATCGTGAGCAGTCTCTTGGCTCAGGGAGCTGTGGTTTGGGCTCTGGTGAGTTGATCCTGGTCGACAGATCACCCCCACCCAATCACTTCCTCCCTCCTCCTGCTAGCACAACGGGGAAGAGGACTGTTAGTCCAAATGCAAGATTAAAGTAATGGCTAGAGACAAACACAGTTTAAGTGAAGAGGGGTGAGTGCAGGGAAAGGAAATGAAAGAAGTGATGCAAAGGCAGTCAGTTGCCAAAGCCCAGCCAGTCCCTGGGTAGTGGCTACTTTGGAAAGCCCACCTCCCTGATTGGTGATGAGCCTGATGTTTTATGGCATGGAACGTCTCATTGTTCAGCTCTCTTCAGCTGTCCTGGCTGTACCTCTCACAGTGTTTTTCCTACCCCAGGTTACTTGCTGGGGGGCAGAGTGAGAAACAAAAAGCATTGATGCTGTGTAAGGACTGCTTAGCAATAGCTAAAATTCTGGTGTGCTATCAGCACTGGTTTGGTCACAAATCTAAAACATGGCACTGTATGGGCTGCTGTGAAGAAAAGTGATCTCTGTGCCAGCTAGACATACTTACATAGCCTAACCCCAAATGCAAGTAACCTGATAAGGTCTCTTACAGTTATATAAGACTTTGTAACTAAGCTCCCCTTTCTGATAACTACCTCAGATGATTTCTGCTACATATGTTGTTGGCTTTGATTGGGTTTTTTTATACATTCTTTTCCATTCTGCATTTAAATGTCAAGGAAGTAGATAAAGAAAATATTAAATAAAAAAAGAGAATTGAAGTATCACTGACCATCCGTTTTTTCTTGTGTCACTTTGCTACTTTAAAAAGTGTTGGATTATCCAAAAAGTACTGCAAATACAGATCTGTTAGGTGGAAGGTGCTGAAAATTAAATCTGGATGACTAAATTATGGTTGGAGAGGACATTGTGCAAAACAGAACTGTGATGTTCTAATACCAGTTCTCTGCACAATATTTGTTACATGAATAAATATATATAATTTATTTTTCCTTCTAGTGGTGAACGGAAGTGCTTGAATTATTGAATAAATAGGTAACTGTGGAGTGGAAGTATTTGTCGTCATCCCATATAGTAGCAAAGACTTCAGCTGAGACTTTATATTCCTGTGATATGGTGATAGGAGCACTATTGAAACAGTTGTTGTACAAATAAGGAACACACTTTGTTTTTAAAGAGTATTTGTTAGCTGTTCATGAATATGCTTGTAAAGTTCTGAGCACCACATATGGTAGGACTTTCTGATTTTAATAACCCACCTATTGTACTGCAGCAGTATTAATAAAAAGGAAAACAACTTCAGTGCATCTAAAGCATGACACCTTTGGGATTGGACACATCTCTTATTCTATATTTGGTTGCAGCATATGCATGGAGCCATCGTTTAGATGAAGTTGTAGCTCTAAAAGCTGCTTGGAAAAGTGGCTCTTAGCTTCAGTTTTTCTCCAGTATATGAAAAGTATGGCTGGACAGAGTCTATAGCGTATGGGCTCAAATTCTTGCATATTCTCAGGTCCAACATTTTTTCCAGAGGCTGGTGATGCTGAACTTGGTTCGTGACTGTCAGTGGTAGTCAATCAGTTATTTCAATTTACTTAAATGTTTAAAAATGATTCAACACCCAGTGAAAGGAGCCACATGATTGGTTCTGTCGCAGGATTATCTTTTAAATTAACAGAGGTATATAATTTTGAATGAAAGAAGGTAGAAATTATTTTTCAGAACTATTCTTAGATTAAGTGGGAAAAAAGATTGGAATAGTGATTTGGCATTCATAAGCAGCTATTACTGGCAGTTTTTCCTAGCTTAGTATTCATTATACTAAACAAAAGGCAGAAGGAGATTTCAGAGAAGAAGATAAATATACAAGGGACTTTCTACAGGCAGAAAGTTATAAAACTGCTTGGTGGCTTGGCTGCTTAATGCTAAGTTGCTAGATAATAAACATCATGGCTTTGTTAGATTGCATATGACTATGACATCTTGATATGCTACCTTAATAAATGAGCAATATTAAGTAGTTGCTGGAATTCTGATAGTGAAGGTGGGCTTATGCAACAGTTTCCACCTACACATTCCTAAACCCTGCTGAAACATAGTGGACATAAGGGAAGATATTTCTGTCTTAACAAGTACCTTTTATGTTAGGATTCTTTAGTAACATTTCTTTCTTTCAAAATAACTTCTGATTTTTTGTTTGGTGACCAGCAATCATGGTCTGCATATGTTTCACTCACAGCACATATTCAGTGCCATGTCAGTGGTTCTTGGTTTGTTGTGTTACATGTTTAAGATATTAAATAAAAATTTTACATCTGTTCTTGTAAAAGCCAAACATCCTTAGATTCACCTAGTATCCCATCTAATGGCTTAGAAACAAGGATGAAAATATGAAACTAAATGTTTAAAAGCCCAACCTTGCAGGAACAGCAGCGAGATGAGGAATGCCTCTTAGCAGAAGACTCAGACTGTATGGTTTCTCTCCCCTTTCACACCTTAAATAGAGCATTCATCAGGCCATTGACTTCACAAGTTTATCTCTGACATGTTAGTATCTTTCTGAATAGTCACATTGTGTCCTCCTGTTGTGTGCAGGTGTGGGTGGCATTGAAGCAGAAGCAGTGATGTTGGGACAGCCGATCAGCATGGTGCTTCCTGAGGTGGTTGGCTATAAGCTGGTAGGAAACCCTCAGCCACTGGTAACATCTACTGACATTGTGCTCACCATTACCAAGGTAAATTACCAAGATTTGATATTTTGATGTTACTGCTGAGAGATAAACACATTCTGTAGGACAGAGCCACTGTACAGAATGTGTAAGAACCCTATGTGTGCTTCCAGGTAGCCATTTTGAATTTTTGAAAACCTTTATCACTGTGGATTAGATTCAGCTCATTAAGGACAATTTTTTAGGCAAATCTGTTTCCCAGAAGCCACACAAAATATATGTTGGGATATTTTGGAATTCAGGAGTGTTTTGGAGCAGCAGTGCTTTTTCCTCTGGCTCAAAAGAGCCCTGATGTTTTTTGAGGTCACTACTTAAAATTAGGCAATATAAAATCTGGAAACCAGACAAGAAGCATTGCAGTCTTATTTCTTCCATGTGCAGGTGTTTGACTCTTGTCATATATTTATAATATGCTTACTCACTCTGAGCATTGTCACTGAATTAAGAGTATTACTGGGTCAGCATTAGTGTTGCTGGAAGTCAGAAATCTGGTACAGAAATTCATTATGGAATACTGTCTACAGAGAGACCTTCAAAAGGGGAAAGGCAACATTTTTTTCATAATTTTATTCAAATGTTGTGTGTGTTCGCATGTACTTGTGCAGTTGGTTCTCCCTATTTTTCTGTCTTCCTGGGTTTGCTGTGTGAAGACTCCCCACGCAGTTCTCTTCCTCTTAAAACATCATGTTGAGAAAAATATAATTGTAAGGCAGTCTAGTTTAAATGAAAGGAAGAGCAAGTTTTAGAAGAAATATGGTCCTATGTTGTACCTTATTAAAACTTTACATCTCTATGTCCTCATTTCATGATTTAGTTTAGCAAAAACTTCTTGTTTCAAATGGCTGTAGAAATCTTCACAAGAGATTTCTCTGAGTCAAAAGCTGGATTTCATAACAGACATGCTCATGTCATTTGACACATAACAGTGACACAGGCACTGTATTTTTATAACAGCATCTCCGCCAAGTTGGAGTCGTGGGTAAATTTGTGGAGTTTTTTGGTCCTGGTGTTGCCCAGCTGTCAATTGCTGACCGAGCCACCATTGCCAATATGTGTCCAGAGTATGGAGCAACAGCTGCCTACTTTCCAGTGGATGATATTAGCATTGGGTACCTGGTACAAACTGGTGAGTATAAGAAGAGACCATAAGTTAAGGGGTAATTGAAAGGATGCCAGGTCTGTATGACATTAGCAGTGGGATTGAATCAGGTGAAGCCTTCTGAGCTTCAGTTCATTTTTTTCTTGGTATTTACCTATTGAGACTAGTTTTTGCAATTAGGATGCATGTTTAGGAAGAGCTGAGTGTTGGACTTACGGCAGCCTGGCAAAAATCTGAACCTAGATTGTCCAGATGACAAGAATAGGAAACTAGGATTTTGTTCTGCAAAAGCCACTAAATCTGCACAATCGGTTTTAGTGGATCTCTAATATTTGTCTTGAAAGAGTCTTGTAGTGCTATTGACAGCGTGCCTGTTATGCACTTTTTTTGCTCTATTCTGGCAGATGGTGGTTCGTCCGTTTAACTTGCATTTTGGTTTTGTTGTATCTGGTTTTCATTTTAGGTCGTGACAAAGAGAAAGTTATGTGCACAAAAAGATATCTTGAGGCTGTGGGAATGCTAAGAGATTTCACGAACTCTTCTCAGGATCCAGACTTCACACAGGTGAGAAACTACTCTGTTTTCTGGCTCCTTGCTTTATACCCTGTCCTGTTTTATTGCAACAATTGTCTGTTTTTCACAGAAACTAAGAAATAGTCAAGGGATTCCTTGTCCTTTGCTTTGATCTACACAGCTGTCTTATTTTAAGGCCCAATGGAATGAGACAGCTGGCTCTTCAGATGTGAAAACTTGGATGTAGGTATAGATTGGCTCTCAGTTGACCTCCAGCTGGTGCAGATTCTTTCAAGTTTTTTTGATGGAGCTTTTAGAAGGCCTTCCAGACTGAAGGTTACTCTGAATTGTAGCTATGGAGATAATGCGGATGTGGTGTGTGTTAGCCCTGTTTGCGGTTTTTTTCTGTTCAGTCAGTTATTTTATGGTGTGAATCAGGACCCTTAGAAGCCCCCTGTGGTAACCACAAAGCACACAGTTAATTTTCTGTGCAAGAAAATTAGGATCTTACTCTGTGTCCAGGAAAGTCAAGAATATTTCTTGTTTTCTCTACTGTAAAATGTTATCTTGTAACTTGTGTTTGGGTCTGCATGATTATTCAAAAATCTTAGTAGATTTGGGAGGATGTAGCACACTATGAAAACAAAGTTGGAAAATGGGTGAGGAGTAGATGAATAGTCTGCTTTGTTTTGTATCAGTTCCAGTGTCTCTTCACATCATTTTTTAACCTGCTTCTAGCATGTGACAAGACAAATTAAAAAATAATTTATAATGCTTAGATGCTTTAGTTACATTGGGTTTTTCAGTAACTTTAGTACTTTTGATAGCCATACCTGTGAGCTGGCAGCATCTAAAATTAGAAGTATTGCTTTTCTTCTGCTCTTCCTATTCTCAAGTGTTTTCAATAATTTTGCAAATAACAATATGCAGACTTAGCATTGATTCAACAGCAGAGGTAAGCATACCTGTGGCTTACCTGGCTTCAACTTGTCAGGCAGTGCTCAATCACTCTCTGTTTATCTTACTTGAACAGGTTGTTGAGTTGGATCTCCATACTGTTGTGCCTTGCTGCAGTGGACCAAAAAGACCTCAGGACAAAGTTGCTGTGTCAGATATGAAGAAGGACTTTGAGACTTGTCTGGGAGCCAAGGTAGCCATTTGGGCAAACAAACTAATTCATGCTTCTAAAAGCTGTCTGGTGTTCAGGAACTACATTCTGGGGTTGTGTGTTGTTTGTTTGCCTACTGAAAAGTAAGTGAGGATATTTGACTGCAGTTTTGAAGGTGAGAGAAGCAACAGGTAAAAAATTGTGATGTTGCTTCTCTTGCATGAAGGTGTTCATGCCCTATTGGAGTAGTATTTCTTTCTGATCTTAGGCCTAACACGATTTTGACATAGACTAGAGATTTCTGAATTCTGCCACAATGGGGGGCTATTAATAGAGGGGACAAAATACCTGCTGCACTGAGTTCTGAGATAACTACCCAGCTCTTCAGCTCTCCAAGCATTCCAAGCAGGTTATGCCGTGAATCCACAATGTAATTTTGCACTAAATATTGAATCTGTTCAGCAGAGCAGAACTGCATGTGTCTCTGTGGCTTTTGGATGTTGGTGGTAAAGACAGAAAACAATGACTACATTCTGCATCATCCAGTCAAAAGTGGTCATTGAAAGAGGAGCTGGATTTATATTTGGATGAATATTCCTGGATACTTAAGTTTTCTAAATCAGTTTGAATCTTTACCTGATACAGTAACCACCCTTGTTAAAGGCACTACAGAACTCCAGTGATATAAAAGAGACCTAAACTACAGCAGTTCACCATAATTCTTGCTTACATTTTCCAAACTCCATTAGGTGATCTTATACTTTCAGATCTCTAAATGTAATTTTTCATGGCATGAACAGTGCCTACTTGCTCTTTGCTCTTTATTTTTTTTCCAACTATCAGACCTTTGCCTCTCAAATCAGCTCCTGGTATACATTCAAGCTGTTTGATCATCCTGGCTTAAAAATTTTACATGTTATGCTAAAATCTCAGGACAAGATTGTGTTCTAAGACTGTGTGTGATCATGAATCTGTAAGATCTGTAACAGGAGTAAGAAGCATCTGAGAAATCTGAAGAAGGATATATTCATGCAGGAAGAAAATACAAATATGTTTTTCTGCAAAGACTGCCTGTTTTACCAGTAAACAGAGAAGAGGAGAAACTCCAGAAAAAAATTTTTGTCCATCATTTTGGTTGACTAGAGATGCAAGCTTCATGATCAGACCTAAAAGCACAAGCATGGATGTGACTAACAGATGGTTTTCATTGCTGAAGAAACAGCCCATACTAATGTTCAGTCAAAATGTTTATGTTAACCACTCATTTTGATTCTTACTTTCTCCTCCTACAGCAAGGATTCAAGGGATTCCAAATTGCACCAGACAGACACAACAGCATAGTGAGATTTAATTTTGAGGGCCATGAGTTCGAGCTTGCTCACGGTTCCGTAGTGATTGCTGCCATTACAAGCTGTACCAACACCAGTAATCCGTCAGTTATGTTGGGTGCAGGTAAGCTGATTTGCCTAATGTGCAGTAGTTTCTTGCAGCTCTGAATGTGTATCCTAAAGACAGCAACAACAACTCTGATGTAATTCAAGGTGTGCAGTGCTGGTTTTATCATTTAGAGTGTTAAAATTGAGCTTAGTTTCTAAGGGTAGTGAAGGACTTGTGGAAGTGGTAGTTAGAAATATAAGTTGACAAAAATGTATTCTTCCTGCACTATCTGTTCTACAAGGCAAGCTGGAACTTAATTAAGCAACTTTTGACACTTTTCCAAATGCACAGAAACTGATATATAGAGATAAGAAGAGGCTGTTGCCAGAAGCCAGAAGAGGGACGGTGAAGAATGATCTTCTGGAGTGCTCTGAAAGTGCTCTGATCTGTCAGCAGAGTGAAAAACACACATTTAGCTAGAGGTTGTCCTCTAAAGCTGTTATGAGAGTCTGGGGGCATGGTAGGTGTGAGGAGAGGAAGCAAATTGTATTCTCAGGGTTTCAGAGCCTTTTCATTTGCATCTTAATTGCCTCCATGAGGAAGCCAGAGGTGAGCTTGGTATGCACCACTACAGAACAGTTAGTCTGGCTTGGTTGTATAAAATTTCAGGTCACGAGATTGTTCATTTTTAACATGACTAGTCCGAACAGAAAATTTGTCATTCGTAATGTCTTCTTCTGGCAACAAAATAGGAATGAAGAATGTCAGCTCAAAGGGTTCAGTCTATACTGGACAGGTTTGACCCAGTTTCCCAGGTGCTTGGCTATATGTTTACATATTTCTTTCTCTCCTCTGTAAACATATACATAGATGGTATCTGTCACTGTATGATAATCACCGCATAGAGGCTTACAAGTCTGTCAGATTGTTCATGGGATGCAGACTTTATTCCTTCAAAGGTCAGAAGGATGTGCGCTGGGCAGTACAAAGGCCCTTCACCAGAGGTTATTACTTCCTGGTTAGAGAAATATAATTTCTATTTGTTCCTGTGTGGTGCTGGGAAGCTTTTGGGCTGTCAACAGTCACTTTGTGTTTGGCTTTTTGAGGTGATATTTGTCACTTGTTTTTAGACCTGCATCTATCTTTGCATATTTTACATACCAGCAGTTCACCCCCTCCCAGGCCAAAGGTCTTTTAAACTCTAGCAACAGGTTCGAAGTCCATCGTCAACTAAGATGTGGGGCAAAGGAGAAGCAAAGGAGAGACCTGCTCATTTTCTTACCACTTTGAGAGGAATTGAATTGAGTTCAGAGTTGAACAAGATGTCCCAATCCACTTGCCTTTAACAGGATAGCCTGGGCAGCATACCACTTTCCTTGGGTCCATTCTGCATTATCACTGAAATAGATCTGTATTTCTTTCTTCCAAGGATCAAGAAGTAGGTTTTCTCCAGGCAGACTCTGTTTGCCTTGTCTATTCCCTTAGTTCTAGGGGGATGTATCCTTCAGTTGTGCCTGTTGAGGATAGTTTCCTCTAGTGTTTGACTCCCAGGCTAATGACATGCATTTTTAACTTTCTCTGAAGCAGTAGGGATACTGAATGCACTTTGAGTGCATTCACTACTATGTAATGCACAGCACCCGCAAGAATGTAGTCCTAAGGATTTTGGTGTATGTGCTCAGATTTAGTGGCTACTCTCACCTTTGCTGCCTTTCTATACAGCAGCATTTATGTTTTGACCTTGACAAGGAATGAAAAAGTAATTCTGTCAGTCTCTGTTAGTAAACAGCAGTGTTGAGAATACCCACAAGAGATACCCAGAAGAAATACAATAGTTTGGCTTTCAGGATGAGATTTCAAATGAAAGTAAATAAACATAGTGTTCCCAATTAAGTAACCAAGCTAAAAAAATCTAGGATATGAGCAGTTGTTTCAAACTCCTGCTATATATCCTGTGCGCTATGCAGGGGCTGTGTGTCTGTGGGGATAGTGGGTATGTGCTGTAGGAACTTTGATAGCCTAATCTGACCTTGAAGAGGTGTTGGATTAAGGTTGCTCAGAGGAACTGAAGTTCTGGCATTTCCTTGCCAACTTTGAGAGTTTGACTATGCTATCTTTTCGGAACTGGTATAAGCAGCAAGATGGATGCCAACACTTTCAAACAGGTTGTCAAACTATCAGTTCCTAGGATGACTATTTGTTCATGGTCTCATTTGCAGAAGAATTCAAGAGCTGCAGTTTCTGCAGATTCTTCTACTAGCTAAGGAATCTCAGCAACTTCAGGAACAGGACCGCTTCTTTAAATTTGCATGTGTAAACCATCTCACACAATGCTTAGAAGTGTCAGGTCATGTCTAACAGAGGTGCCAGACAACTGGCAAAGACAAACCAGTTTGATGACATCTTCCTTTTGGAGATCACATTGGATCAAAGCACAGCTTATGTCTATTTTCTTATCTAAATGAATGTCATATGTGAGGGGGAAAATTCAGCCTGAGAATGTGAAGTTTTGCATAGCTTGCCTATCCGGTGCTTCTTTTATGTTCATCCTGGAAAAGAACTGGAGAGGACTTGTTCTCTGAACATGCATCTTGGAATGGACAATTTATTTCAAAGGAAAGAATGCAGGATAAATGTGTGTCTGGGAAGACCTTCCACTGAAATATATCTATGCATATTACAAATACAGGAGTGGTAAAACAGTACTTGTGTAACAAGCTGTGGATTGTGAGATGGCTTGTTTGAGGTAAGGGCCAGCATTGGTGCTCTCATAGCCTTCTGCTCCTGAGGGCAGCAAGTCCTATGCTGGCAGTTGTTTCTTCTCTGGGTTACTGCACCATGGTAAGTGGGAACTTAACAGGTCTTCATTGCGTTTTTTTGTGAGACATTTGTCTTACAAATAGTGCTCTGAATTTTGAATGTCTTCTTACTGCCCCAGTGAGTGCATCTTATTGAATGCAACTTCCATCAATTTTCTAGTGGAACAGAAATTGCAGGCTGGATGTACAGTTCAGCAGAGCATTTGTCCTCTAGCTGGTTGTCACAGAATTAGTGCTGTTGGTTTGCTGTACCATTTCATTGCTAGTGCCTTTTCTGTTCCCAGTTCTGTGATGGTATCTCTCCTAACATGTTTATCCACCGAACTGTCTCACTTCCAGGAAAGTCTGCAGCTATCCTCTGTATTTTTCAGGATTGCTTGCTAAGAAAGCTGTTGAAGCTGGTTTGACAGTGAAGCCGTACATTAAAACTAGCCTGTCCCCAGGAAGTGGGGTTGTCACCTACTATCTGAGGGAAAGTGGAGTTATGCGTTACCTTTCTCAACTAGGGTAAGAGCGCTTTTTTACTGTTGTCCTATGGCTCTTTAACTAAAAGCATTATCAACAAGTGTTACTCTTGAGCTAAGAATGACACAAGAACAGACAAGAGACTCAATTGTAAGAAGAGGAAAGAAACTTTGTTACAAAGAGTTCTCCAGTTTATATAAACTGATATGATACATTTTACTTGATTAATTAGTTAATAAAAAACATCTTCGTCACACACTGTCTTTGAGAAGAACAAGAAAACAAAGCGGAAAAACACCATGTGCAGATTGTTTATACTAACAAGTTATCACATTCCTGCAACTCCCTAAAATTCTCACAAACCACTGTGAGAAACTATTGCCATTTCTCTCTCCCCAACCAAGCTAACATCCACAAGCAAGTGATGCAATCGAATTACTATTTCTCTGTACAACTTAAAAGATATTGCAGATACCTTATGGTGTGATCCTGCATGAGTAAACACATTACTGTTGTGCTGGCTGGCTTTGTGCCAATCATGAAGGCCTGCTGTAACTTCTTGAAGACTCATGTTCTTAAGCAGGAGAGTGGGTTATTTTCAAGACTAATTGTTTTGAAACAGTGTAAATGACACTGTATTGTTGTTTCTCTTGCTGAGTAACACATTTCCCATTCTGTGTGCATGGACAGTCACTGCAGTGGTAAAAATAGAGCATTTAAAAAATGCTGTTCTCAGTAGCGTTTCATTCGTTAAAACAGTGTTTCTCCTGAAAGTAACCATTGCCATGTGCTGAGTGGTTAAATGTCTTGGTCCGAGGTAGCTTTTGGTTCACCATTATTTTTATACTTTGTATAGGTTTGATGTGGTGGGTTATGGCTGTATGACATGTATTGGCAATAGTGGACCCCTACCAGAGTCTGTTGTTGAGGCCATTACACAGGTATGCAGTTTTTCTTGTGCAGCTCATTTATGTTAGCTGTTCTCTGCTGTGTGCTGTTCTGAGCTGTATTATACTGTGTCTTCACTCTTTTCAGCTCTGTACAAAGTAAATTCAGTCTATATTCTTTTCTGGGGGAGGTGTTTTGGGATTGTTCAGGAGATAGTTCTGTGACTGGTCATTGTTGCAGTGCAGTCAGGTTCTGCAGACTTCCTGTGTGTGTTGATTCTGCAAGATCCTGACCTATCTTTGTCTCAAACTCCATGTTATAGGGAGACCTTGTGGCAGTGGGTGTGTTGTCTGGCAATAGGAATTTTGAAGGGCGTGTCCATCCCAACACCCGTGCTAACTACTTGGCCTCCCCCCCGCTGGTGATAGCCTATGCAATTGCAGGGACCATCCGGATCGACTTTGAGAAAGAGCCTTTAGGTAAGACAGTGTTGGGATGCTTCCTTTCACAGCTTATGAACTAAACTGTTGGGAATTAAGCACTTCAGAAACATTTGTCCTAGGGAAGAGCTTTGAAGTACCAAGTACCTGTGGGAGACAAATTATACATTTGTTAAGAGTCATAGCAACAAGGGTCAGAGATGATGGAGAAAGAATAATGCTCTGGCCTGGCTTCCCCCTAATTCCACTGGATCATATTTTTGGTTATATCAGGTGATAGTCTTTCAAGAGCCAACCTGAGGTAGTAGATTTTCAAAGACCTTCAAGAACCTTCAAAGAGCCTTTCCAGCATAAATGATTCTATAAATTATTCTGGAAGGCCATTGGAATTCACAAAAGAAGTTATGTACAGGTATTATCAATTATTATTGTGACTCAGTTTTCTGTCAGATCCTTGCAAGTGAAATAAAGTGTGTCCTGTGAGTGTTACAAGGCACACATAGCCGCAGAACACAGTGGTAAACTTTTCTTTCTTCCTAATGAAAAATATATGCAACAAAATTGACAATATCATTTTATACAGGAATAAATGCTTCGGGGAAGAAGATTTTCCTGAAAGATATCTGGCCAACAAGAAATGAGATTCAGGCTGTTGAGCGTCAGTTTGTTATTCCTGGGATGTTCAAGGAGGTCTACGAGAAAATAGAGGTGAATTAATCCTCTTGGCAGAATTATGTACTCTGCTATTCTGAAGATATTAAATAAAATGATTATGATAATGGAATTAACCTTTCTCATGTCTAGGTTTTGCTCTTGTTCTGACAGATATTCAGATGAGGGTTTTTTTTTTTTTTAATCTTCTGGATAATTAATTCATTCTTTCAGACAGTCATGTTTTGAAAATTGCTCCTTACAGTATTTTTAAGGTAACATGTAGATGATATGTTTCCAACAGCCACCCCCAGCTGATACTAGAAGGTGGAATATTCCAGCTTCACAAATGTTTGATTTTTTTCAGCTGACATAAAATTAATTTGCATTAACTAATGGGATTGATATCGGAAAAAAGATTTGTACTTGATAATATCTTCCTACAAATCTTTCTCAAGTTTTGAAACAAATTATTCTTACCGTTTTTATGTTAGGGAAGCTTCTTAATATTACTTAATAAACCAATAGACAATTATAAAGTGTTACCTGTGTATATAATACAGGTTATTCTCAAAAAACAGGATGATTGTCTCTTCTTTTGTAATGAAATTAGGATTTTCCTAAATCTTTTAATAGATAGAATTATTAAAAACACCCCCAAAAATAATGTAGATAGTTATTTTAGCATTTGCATTTTCCAAAGTGCTCTAAGAAACCCATAAGGCTTTTGCTAAAGTCTAATTTGTAATTTTACCTGGATTCTGAAGTAATTATGTTGCTTCTGAAAACTTAGAAGTCAATGAAAGGATTTTGTATGTTTTTCAGACAGTAAACAAAGCTTGGAATGCCTTAGATGCTCCTTCAGATAAACTGTATATTTGGAATCCCAAGTCTACTTATATCAAGTCTCCTCCTTTCTTTGATGGTCTGGTACGTACGTGCTTTCCCTTTGAATCAAGCCAAAGCATGCAGTGATCTTGACTCATATTGAAGGAGAAGGAAAGCCACTTCAAGAGGCCTGAGAGGATTCATAAAAGCCTATTGAGGCCTTGGTTCTTAAATGTTAGAATTGTGCTATTGAGTTCATTTTAATACAAAGGCATGAGTGAATCTCAAAATTGTAAGGATTCCCTTTCACTTCAGGGCTCTTGAAAAGTCTCCTTTTCCTTTTAAGTTGAAATGCTTCTAAATGGTCACAAAGCAAGCGAAGAAAAACAACAGGAAATTAAATGCACTGTTTTGCCTGCTTGCATATTGCACCAAATAGTTCAGTGTTTGAATTGGCAATTCAGTGCCATTTAAAAGTAAATGGAGACTTTAATGCACATGCCTAGGAATTCTCAATTTTCATTCATGTATCATGGGAAGCCTTGGCCGGTTTTTTGTCTGCTGTATTTTCTTAATGCATGAACTTGCTGGCAGACAGCCAGGGCATCATATTTGTTCAAGAACATAAAGATTCTTAACAGCGTTGGATTTTTTCTTTCTCCTAATCTGTATAAAAAGGGAGACTTCATTTTGCAATTTCCACTTTTTTGAGAAAGGTAAAGGAATCATTTTTCATACATTAATTGTTTTCTTTGTATTTATGATGGCTTAGACTTTGGCTCTTCAGACCCCGAAAACAATAGAAGGTGCTTATGTCCTGTTGAGTTTTGGGGATTCTGTGACAACTGACCACATATCGCCAGCTGGGAACATAGCAAGAAATAGTCCTGCAGCCCGTTATTTGACCAGCAGAGGGTAAGCACTGCTTATTGTTATTGTCATACATTGGGAAGAGGAAACAAACCACTACTGTTATGCCATGTTACAGGCACACATACCTTCTGTCTGTTCACATACACTTGTATACCTTGACAGCTGCCTGGACAGCAGATAAATTAAGAAAGAAAAGCATTTCTCTTTCTGCTACTTCAGCAGCTCTCACTAAGTGTAAGAAATAGAATAGAGTGTGTACATCTGTTATCCCTGTAGAGTTAAAGACCTTTTTATGGAAATAGGGGAAGAAAACTATCCTGTCCATTTATTCATAAATAAGGGAATCAAGCAAATCCCTATCAAACCAAAGTGACTGTTTTTGTTAGTGCCAAAATGAGTTTTATATTAATTTCTTCTAGTGTGTGCAACTATTTCACATATCTAGGCTCTTAGGCACTACAGACCATCCAGAAGTTTAGGTTTCAGTGCAGCTGCAATAACTGGCAAGTCTATTGTGATTGGAATCTTGTAAAATGTTCATCTTTTTCGATGGCCAGTCTGTCAGTTTAGTGCTTGGGGCTCAACTTCAGGCAAGACTAGGACTTACCAAGTTATTCAGACTTCACAGGTAATATAATGCTTTTATTCTCTGATTTTAGAACTTCTTACAACTTCAGTGGTGTTTTGAGGAACAGCACTGACATAAAAAGTCCTAACTCACTAGACCTAATAATTTTGGAAAGAGAATAGATTAAAACAGTGATATACTGAAAACTAACTGCTCTGGACTCTCTGACCCCCTGCTATCAGTTACTTGGAAATCTGAATAGTCCTACATGCATTACAAAACAGATGCTGTATGTTATAGCTGCAGTTTGGATGTAGCCCAGTGCAAACAGTCTAATTTTCTGTCACATTCTAGTACATTTTTTGTTTGCTGGTTAGGCTGCAGTGATGAGTGCCCTCATTCTCATATTTCTGTTTGCAAGTGAAATTTT
>NW_005054379.1:434589-462403 GCF_000277835.1 Geospiza fortis | reverse complement strand
TGTTCTAGATGCTACAGTAGTATAAGCAATGAGGCTCTTTGGGCACCAACTATTAAGAAAAAAACTGTGTTGCATCTGCTGACTTAATGTGAATTATATCCTTGCATCACTGTTGGATACTATTTCTAGGGCAAGAGTTGAGAACATTATGGAAGCTGCTTTTTCTGATCAAACTGTAGCTATGTGTAAATTACTTTTCCTTCAAAACGTCTCAAAGGAGAAGTATTAGCTAACTGGGTACCACAGCTAGGGTGGGAACTACATACTTACCTGCCTCAGAAACACCAATTTATTACTTTCTTTTTTTAGAGCAGAGTGCTTTTAGTCCAAAACTAACACAGTTTCCTTTCTTCTTTTCCCTTAATAGCTTGACTCCTCGTGAGTTCAATTCTTATGGCTCCCGCAGAGGGAATGATGCTGTCATGGCCAGAGGGACATTTGCAAACATTCGCTTGGTCAACAAGTTTATTGATAAACAAGGACCTCAGACAATCCACTTCCCTTCTGGGGAAACTGTAAGTACACATGCTGCTCTAAACTGTGGCTTACTGACAACAGAGTGGATTAGTGCTGACTTTCCTTCTTACCAGCTTAAGTAATTTACTTCAGTACCTTTTAAGTAAAGCTAATTGAGGTGTCAGGAGCTGACTCAGGGAAGCAGTCACCTATGCAATATGGTCCTTTCAGGCGTATCAGTGGAGAATGTAACTACTGTAAAAACACCAATGGAAGGTGCCGTTTTGCGTTGGGAAGGAGATCAGACTAGAAGCCACAAAGTGCTTTATGGTCAATATCCTTAAACTGCTGCTTGGTGGAAGTTGTGGGCTTCAATTGTTTATGTGGGGACACTTTTTTTTCCTCCTTTCCCTAGAAGTGTGATTCCACTCGCAAAAAGTTTACAAAGCGTTTGGCATTTTTATTCTAGCTGGACGTGTTTGATGCTGCAGAAAGATACAAGCAGGCTGGTCATCCTCTGATTGTGCTGGCTGGGAAGGAATATGGTGCAGGAAGTTCCAGAGACTGGGCTGCTAAAGGACCATTCCTCTTGGTGAGTGGCTACAGTAAACTAGGAGGACAGTGTTAACAGTGCATTTATTTGTTAGTACGACTAGCTTATGACCAAATCCTGGGTAACTAATTTTCACTTTTGGTAGCAAGAGATACTTTGAAATCTCAGCTGCCTCCAAGAGACACAGTAGAGTTGGCAAAAGCTATTTAATATTAATAGATCTTGTTCCGACTGGAAGGCTTGACTAATCTTCATCTAGAAGTCCACAAGGCCACACTAGAAAGGCCAGTTTCTTTAATTCCACTTTCAGTAGCCCCATAAGCCATAGGTCTGCTTTCAGCAGCATCCATAAGCTCGCTTAGCAAGGAAACGAGAAAGTGTAAGAGAAGAGTATCAGTGAAAATTAAATTTAGCACGGCTTCACCATGGGAGCCAAATCCAGATCTATACACAGTGAAATACCTGTTTCTTTCTTTGTCTGTCCAATCTTACACTGTTTATATAAAGAACTCTGATTCAAACTTTCTTGCATTATTAGAAAGATGCACAAGAGAGTTGGTATTTAAGTTCATCTAGGTTTTTGGAGGTTTTTTTCTGGCAATGAGTTTTTGTGTTAACTGTATTAACATGTAAAATTTTCAAAATTAATTGAACTGCGCACTGGTGCTTATAGGAGGGCAACACTGAATTAGGAAGAGTAATGGAAATGACTAGTGGTGCACTGCATAAGACATGTTAAAGTAGATTCAGGATTCCTGAGAAAATGTGTTACTTTTTTGAGTCAGGCTTCTTTTAGAGAGGTGTGAAAGTTAATGTGCAATCAAATCATCCTGGACAGTTTGCTGTCAGACAGACCTGCTAACTCTAGCAGCAGCTGGTAAATTAAATGGAGGGGACCACAAACAAACCTATATTCTTCTTGTGAGTACGGAAAGACTGTTCTGAACTATGAAATAACTCAACCTGTTGTGTATTTCCCAGGGTGTCAAGGCTGTGCTTGCTGAAAGCTATGAGAGAATTCATAGAAGCAACCTAGTAGGAATGGGTGTGATTCCTCTGCAGTATTTACCTGGAGAAGATGCAGGAACTTTAGGACTCACTGGACGGGAGCGTTACACTATTATCATTCCTGAAAACCTAAAACCACAGATGAATGTCCAGATTAAGGTATGAGACACCTAAGAGTTGAATTTTCTGAATCACTGTAATTTTACTCAAAATTAACTGTCTCTTCAAAACATATGCTTTGTCATATGGTAGTGAGATCAGCTTAAAATAGGGAGAAGAATTGATATGGTGAAGGAGATTAAAATAGTTATTCTAATAGGGGTTAAACTGGAGGAGGGTAGAATTAGGTTAGATACAAGGAATAATTTGAGATGAGGCACTGGAACTACTGCCCAGAGAAGCTGTGGATTCCTTCTCCCTGGAGGAGTTCAAGGTCAGGTTGGATAAGGCTTTGAGCGACCTTCTCTAGTGGAATGTTCCCCACCCATGGCAGTGGGGGTTCGAAATGTGTGATCCTTAATGTCCCTTCCAGCCCAAATCATTCTGTGGTTTACTATGACAGGATATAAAAGCAGGATGCTCAAACTGTTTAAATTAGCACAAAGCCATCCTGTAGTTTGGACTAATCACTCAGAGTCCACTATAAATTTCTCAGTTATAAATGAAGCAGCAAATGCAAAGAGACTCCATACTGTGTTTGTTATGGTTTGTTTTAAACCACTTTCCTCTCAAGCAGCTTCCTGTAGTCTAGTGTGGATAGAAGCATTGGTGCCTGTTCACTTTAGCTTTCTATCACAATTTTTTAAGATAGCAAAACTATGCTAGTAGTCTTTATTTTACTGTGATGTCAAGTAACATGTGCAAGGTTCTACTGCTTGAGTGACTTTCTTTGACCCTAACAGCTGGACACTGGGAAAACCTTTAATGCCATCATGAGATTTGACACTGATGTGGAGCTCACTTACTTCCACAATGGCGGCATTCTGAACTACATGATACGGAAAATGGCATCCTAATCAAGAACAATTAAGCAGAAAGGTCCAGGTACAAACCTGCTTCTCCTGAGCGCAATGAAACTATAGTAATCATGCTAAAGTGTGAACCATAAAACGAACAATTTTTTTCTGTGGATTGTATTAGAAGGCTTGTTTACAGTGCTGAATTTTTCTGTGTATCAGGAAACTGGACACACTCATATAAAGTAAACAGCATTTATTAACTGTTTTGTATGACAATTGGCTTGACTTACCTTAGAATAATGCAAAAGTCATTAAAATACTGCTGGCATCTGTAGAACCATTGAAGATCACATGCTGATTTCATGTATTTGATCCACTTTGACTCTGAAGTTAAGTTCTATGCTCATATCAGTGATCTAGAAATTAACTGACAGTATAAAAAATTTTTATTCCTTCCTGATTACCTGACACTGATTTGCTTTCTTACTCAGTTAAACAGAATCTGAATCTAATATTAAAATTATTTAGCTGTTTATTCATTTTAAAAAATGTGAACTCTGTTTGAAATCTAAGCCTTTGTGGAAAGGTGGACTTATTGGGGATATTTCTAATAGATAAAATTAAATTTATTTTTAAAAAGTTTGGTGGTTCTGTCATTTTATTCTTAGTGTTGTGATGCAGAGCAAAACTTCAACTTACACTCTTCTCATTGTCCCTGTAGGAACAGAATCATAGGAGTCTTGACTTTCCATTTATTTTAATTCTAGTTTCTTTGACAAGTTTGCATGAGCTAGAATGAATACAAATACTGTCAGATACTGGCAGTCTTCTGTAACGTAAGAGAATACTGGCATGGTACAATTCCATATGTTTTGTGCCATCAAGAAGACAATCTCCACACTTTCAAGATCCTCATCAGCAATTTCTGTGTCAGTTAGCAACCAGTAATTACATTCATGCACTCAATGCAGTCAGTGACTGCCCAATCAACAGTGCTATGTGAATATATTTGCAGGGATAAACTACTCTTATTCAGAGATAAACAATTCTCACTCTTAACTGTATTTACAGCAACCGCCACAACAATTAACATAGTAGAGAAAGTACTTCAAAGTAATTTCCTAATGTGTTTTTAGTGCAGTCAAGTCTGGCTGTTTCTAGATAAAAACCAACTGTTAAAACAGTTATGAAAGAAGAGACTTCAGGAGGGCACAAAGGCTGCACTGTACCTGAAACAGGCTATTGCTTGATAGTGGCTCCTCTAGTAAATCCATCAGGGGCCCACCACAACCCTGCAGGGTCTGAAATATCTCTCATGAGGAGAAGCTGAAAGTCAGGTCTGTTTAGTCCAGTGATGGGAAAGGTCAGGGATATCTCTGCTGTTTGTGTACAAATATCTGAATGGAGGGCACAAAAGAATACGCAGCCAGGCTCTTTTCAGTGTTGCTTTATGACAGAGCAAGAAGCAGTGGGCTCAAACAGTGTCAAACACAGGATGTTCCCTGTGAACAACAGGAAACACTTCTTCACTCTGAGGGACCAAGCACCAGTGGGAGGAGATTGCCAAGAGAGGTCTTGGTGTCACCATCCTTGGAGATGTTCAGATGCTGTCTGGACATTTTAACATTGTCCTGGGCAATCCCTTGGATCACAAGATGACCTTTAGAGGTCCCTCCCAACCATAGCTGTTCTATGATTCTGGGAACATAGTTAATATGGTAGTAATCTTAGTAAGAATTATGCAATTTCAGCTTCAGGTTTGGTTTTTTTTTTTAATCAGATATTCTCAAAGGCCAAACAGAGTGCTGGTGTTCTTCCCCACCCTCCCATCTTCACTGAAGCAGTGTACTGAAAGAAAGGCTTCTTGTATCAAGCTAAATTCTTATTAATATGTTATCCCATCAACCTTTAGTAGTTACTTAGGCTGAATTGCAAAGTTTTAGTCTGAAATCCTTGTGTTTTAAGAATAGGAAAATATCAAAACCTTTCAAGTTCAACTACCCAGTAGTAACTACTATAAACTGGAATTTTGGACTGATTTTTTTTTAATGCCAAAAGTCCCAAAGCAGATGGTCCTTTCACAGAGCAACTTGATACTTAAGAACTGTGATTTTTCCATGTACTTTTAATCTGACAGTGCTAAATCAGCCTTTTTCAAAAGTATTTTGTTCCTAGTATTTTTGGAGGGGAGGCATTATCTAAACCATAAATCATCTTAATTCATTGTTCTGTGTTTCCTTTTAAGTAAAAACTAAGTACAGAGGAAGTTACTGTAGGACTGAGATTCAGCCTTCCTGTACAGTGCATAGAGCTTTCACAGTAAAAGCCATGGATTGAGGTGGAACATGAAGCAGTGCTTACAAAGATTTTTGCTTTTAATGCCACACAACACTTTACAAGAACACCACAAGCCTCACTGAGTAGGATTTAGGCAGTTTAATTTAATTTTTTAACTCATAAATTTAGGTTCATTTTTTTTACCTCTTAAATTAGGTTTGGGTGGGGGGGTGGTGTTTTGGTTTTCGTTTTTTTTTAATCAGTTCTGGTGTTTTGTAACATAATTCTTGCACATACATACCTTACCACATTGTCAAATACACAAAGTGAACTTAAAATACATTTGGTTTTGGTTCCAGAAATACTGAATACTAAGCTCATTGAAGATGTGTGGAATCAGCAGGTGCTTTTAAGTGTTCAAGTACAACATTTCATAACTCTGTAGGAATTTCTGTTTTTCCCAGGGAAGTCTGGGATCTGGGTAAAGAGGACAGATTTGAATACACTAATGCCTATACTTTGTAAGAATGCTAGATCAACTCTGATAGGAGGCTTACAGTATTTCCAGTGTCTTGAGAGATTTTAGGTGACAATCCATGAAACAGGGCATCCAGGTAAGTGCTAATCCCCATCAAAACTGAACCTCCTCCCATGATCCAGGGCACTTTGTCCCTGTTAGGACTTGTTCAGTTCAGCAGCACAGGAGGGTGCCCATTCTGCAATTTGAGCAACAGCAACTTGATCAAGGTGCAGTGATATAAAAAAGTGCTACCATTTTAATCACAAGGATGAATCCCCAAGAGGGCTCTGCCCTACTGCATTTCATACTGTTGAAGAAGCATTTCCTATTAAAGATAGATTTAAGAGATGTAGTACCTTCCTTACAGAAAAGTTACTGGACATTTTTCTTTCAATTTTATATATCAACATCTAAAATATTAAAAGTAACTTTTTTTAAAGTTTCAAAAGTAGCTAGAGTACTGCCTGAAGTGCTAGTAAGCCATGTTGTTCACAAGGATGTGCAATCCAACTACACATTAACAGTACCAAAGAACGTACTGATTCTCATCTAAATTCTTGAAGGTGTAGCCTGTTACCTAAAGTTGGGTGTTAGTCACTCAACTTGATCTTATTTTTTTTCAGACCAGGTTACTCATAGCCATAATTATTTGTTCTTCTAGTGAAACTTCTGGTGAAATATTTCATTATATAGCAAATACTGGTTTTAGTGGCTTTACCAGCCTTTTATAATCTAGCCAGATGTGGGTGAGGGACCTAGCATAATGAACGAAAATTTTTATAGAAAATTGATCATTGCTGCTGTTTCAGCATAGTGCCCTAGAACAATATATCCATTAAAATGTTGAGTTCAGCTGGATGTTTCTTCATCAAACTCTTTCAAAGACAAATTAATACTTTTCCATTTCTGAAAATCCATTTGTGTCCCTGTTTCAACATCCTCTAGTACAAAGCTTCTGATTTTGATCACTGGTAGATTATCAAATATCTTGTACTTCACTGTGATCCCCCAGTCATGCTGACACTCAGTATTTCGGCAATGCATCTTGCTTTTTTTCTGAAAACCATCAAACTGAAAAGGTTTCCTGTGGGGCTTTGTTGTATAACGCTCCTTGAATGCATCACCTAAGACAGTGTGATGAGATTCCTGAAACACATGCCAGAAACACTTAATATTAGAAACAACATTCCTCATTTTTTCTTGTCATTCCCCTTTGCTTCTCAAATACATATTCTCCCTGTTAAGGCACTTGCTGTCATCCAGGAGGCTCACCTTCCAGCCTCTTTGGCTCATTGCTCTTTTTTTTCCCCATTCATGGAATACCAGGTACTAGAAGGACCCAGACCTGGGCTTATCAAAACAAAAAAAAATTACTGTGTATCCCCAGTTATCAGCTTACACATATTTGAACTTAGTAAGCATTTTAAAAACTGTGTTTGCAGTATTTGAGCCATGTCCCTGAAACTAAGAGAGTTTGTCTATTCAGACAATAGACAAGTCTGAGAGACTCCTGTTTCCCATGAGGGGTCACGCAATTACTTCAGAGTGGTAGAAAAAAATAACCCTAACAAGATGAAGGAGTTACAGTTATTGTTTATAATATATATAACAAAATATTACAGAAATTAACAGCCTTATTTGAAAGGATATTTACAGTCTGAGCTTAGATCTGAAAATGACAGATCCTCAAAAAATGCAGTTTGTAGGGACTATTTAAAAAACTGAGGTGTTATTTTCAGAGTACTAAGCAAAACCACTTACTGAAGAGTTTTCTGAACTCTTGGCTCTTTTTGCACAGGTATAAGTGATAAGCCAGGAGCACAAAATAGAGTAAAAGCCAAAGGTGCTTTAGATAGCCCTTGTTTTTTGTCAAAGAAATGTAACCAAGTTTTCACAAAGCTGAGCTATTCCGAACTCCTTGCAGAGTTGAGAATAGCTCAGCTATAGTGAGCACCCTCTACATTCCAAAAGCAGCTGGTAAAAACAAACTAAAGTTTGGCAAGGGCCTGAAGGCAGCCATGGTAATGCTCAGCTGTGGCCTGCAGCCCCTCATCACATTGCATCTGCACTTTTCAGAGAAGCACAAATAGAAGCAGCTTCAAAAGAACAAAAAAGCAGAACTATAAAGGCTCAAAGGGCTCAGAAAAGCCTCTCTTCCATGATCACCAATTTCTGTGTGTAAAGATTATCGCCTTTTGTCTACAAAGAAAGGATTCATGTTCAGAAAGAGTACAATCATAATGTCCCTAGGATATACATAGAAGCAACGTGAACTGCGCCTACAGAATGGAAAACAAAATAATACTGAAGAACTGTAGGGCTTTTCTTGTGAAACCATGATTTACATTGCTTTTCAAAACTCAAACTTGACCCATAAGACAAGGAGTTTGTAAGCTGATCCCAGTACTTTGTGTGGATAATTTTCAGTCAACAGAAATTGTGGGAGAAATATCTCAACAGCAGAGAGACTTCCATCTGATGCTAATCAGGAAAGTAAATATCCAGCAGTAACTCTAGAAGGTTATGTAGTTGAAGATCAGGGGCTTTTCAACAAAATTCATCACAAGGGCTTCAGGAAAACTGAACTGATTCCTACCGCATCCCATATTTGCACACCTTGGATAATGTCATATTACATCATATCATATTACATCATATCATATCATATCATATCGCATCATACTACTAGAAGTAGTCTCAGCTGTTCCTGTGGTTTACTGATTTACTGAGAATTTCTATTCTCCTCCAGTTTGCACAAAATAACCCACTTCTACACAGATAAACAATGCAGTTAGTTCAATAATGCTGACTTCCCTGGTGATCATGGATATAGGTTCCTGTACAGAAACATACCTTTATAATTCTGATATCATCTGTACTGCACACATATGCCTTGCATTTTCCACACAAAAGATTTTTTTTCCCTTCTACTATTTCTTGTTTTGTTTTGTTCTTCCTGGAATCTCGTAGCATCTTTTCCTTCATTTGCAGGCTACGTATCTGCAATAAATAAGTAAAAATCAAGATCGTTATGAAATGAAGTCCCACTGTCAGCCTAAATGTGACTTTGGGCATGTAACATCTAGGAACCTATTACTTAAAGCACACAAAATGAAACACTTCTGTCAACTCATAGCAAGACAGAACAGGGTACATTTGTCACTTTAGAATGCAGGGCTAGAATGAGACTATGTGATGAACAGCAATTTATGCTGTTTGCTCCTTCCTTCCCTCTAGCCCCCAACAGCCCCTCTGGTCTTAAGGCCGGTATGTCAATGTGAACTCTTAAGTCATGTGAGACCCTACAGCACAATTAATGCTGCTGCTCTGGGAATCTCATGGTTTGGAAAGAAAGCTACAAAGACTGCAGAAACTGCAGGCAGAGAAAGAAGGAACCACACACAGCCTGTAGCCGAGAACCAAATGCAGAAATTGAATCCTCCAAGAAGAAGTAGGAGCAACTGCACCAAGCCTTGGAGGTAGGAGAAGAAATGTCCTAAGACCAGGGGGCCTCGGTCACCCTTTGTTGCACAGCTCAATCTCTGAAAGCTTGTCTGGAAACACAGGATGATCTGTGAGTCCAAGGGGGTATGGGAGAGCTCTGTTAGTTAGCTCTCCCATACCCCCTTGGACTCACAAATCATAGTGAGTTAGTAGTATTCTGACAGTGGCTTATTCCAGGCTTCCCTGAGCCCTGGGGAACATCACTGACACCAGCCACCCGCTGTATTTAACTCCAATCACTCCCACTCTCTGGGCCCAGCCATTTTTTTAGCCAGCAAAGACTGCACCCATCCAAGCCATGAACAGCCAGTTTCTCGAGGAGAATGCTGTGGGAAATGGTGTCAAGGTCCTTACCGAAGTTCAGAAAGACACCAAACACAGCCTTCCCCACATCCACTAAGCAGGCCACACTGTCCCAGAAGAAAATCAAGCTGCTCAGGCAGGACCTGCCTTTCATGAGCCCTTCCCAGGTGGGCCTGATCCCTGGTTGTCCTGTACGTGATGGGTAATACACTTAAGGTGATCTGCTCCCTAATGTTTCCTGGCACCGAGGTCAGGCTGATGGGACTGGAGTTCCCTGGATCCTCCTGGTCCTTCTTGTAGATGAGTGGTCACACTGACCAACCTTCAGTCACCTAGGATCTCCCTGATTATCCAGGACTGAAAAGTGCTGGAAAGTGGATTGATGAGCTCTTCCACCAGCTCTCTCACTACCTTTGGGTGGATCCTGTCTGCCCCATAAAACTGTGTGTGTCGCAGTGGTGTAGCAAGTCACTAACCACTTCCTTTTGGATTATGGGGCCTTCATCCTGCTCCCTATCTCTGTCGTCCAGCTCAGGGGGCTGGATATCCTGAAAACAACCAGTCTTACAGAGGCAAACAAGGCATTAAGAGCCTCAGTCTTTTCTCTCCATCTTTGTCCCTGTGTGACATATCCAATAAAGAATGGGGATTTCTCCTTAGCCCTTGGTGATGCTCCATATGAATATCCAGTTAGGATTTGGCCCTCCTGATTTTCAGCTGCAAAACATCACAATATCTTTGTATACTGTGCCCAAGATGGCCTCAAACTCTTACCCATGAGTCCTCTTTCCATAAGCAACAGGTCATAAATTCTACCTCTTACTTTTAAGTTTTTTGCAGTTACTGTACAGTTGGTATTCAAAATGGCAGTACACAGTATCCCTTCTCTGCTGACCTAGCCTTTGTCAGAAATCAAGTACAATGAACATTTCCCTTGGGTTATCACTTGGCCCTACATAGAGCCCTAGCAGGTGAAGGTTGATACAGATTATGCCTTTAAAATTTGAGTACGAAAACTGCACAAATCACAAACCTTTCTCACAAATGTTGTTTCATCCCAGTTCTGTAGCTTTTCAATAGCTGCATTCATCATTTCTTCCTTGTAACGGTTTCGTTTTTCATTCTCAACCACTTCTGTTTTGCTTGTCACAAGGATGCACTTGCTGTCTCTTGCCCTTCCACGACCTACATAGCAACACATTTACTCTCTTTAGTTACTCTTAACAACGTGCAAAAGTGACTGCTCTGCCATGAGACTATTAAGCAGCGTCTGTATGGCTGCTTTTGTTTGCAATGTTCAGATTCAGACAATTCTGAAGAGCATTCTTCAAAACCAAACCAGAACAAGATGCCCCCTTCCAGGTATCCTCATGGATATACCCTAGCCAGTACTATATTGCCTGCTTCTGTGGCCTCCCTGTGCTGAGTTCAGGCATGCTTTAAAATAAAATTTTTGTGTAGCATCTTGCTGTCTTCTTGTCGTGTAAAAAAAATGTAAAGGCGAAAACTTAATCTCAGTCTTTCTTAACTAGTTTTCAGCCCTGCTAATTGGTGTCTAAAAAGATCCCAAATCCCCATATATCACAAAAACCTAAGGAATTGGAAATATTGTGCTGACAAGAGCACAGACAACAACAGCAAGCACCTTCTCTTCTACCTGACTATGCCTACTGCCTGCCTGTTTATTAAAGCTGTGACACAGGCAAACTTCGGGATCTCATACCAGAAGTCAAGGCAATACAAGAAATTCCATTGCAGCAGTCCTTTGTAAATTGTTACAGAATGATTTGTAATGTTTCTGACAACAGTTCTTCTAGCCATAGTTCTGCTTATATGTAATTGTCAACTTCAGGTATCCGTCCTCAACAGTTCAATAACCTTGTGCAGCATGGCTATTTACCTGTTGTCAGTCAGAGAGCATCAAGGACTTGGCTCTGTGAACAAATTTATCATGTCACATCATTCACTTGACTTTGCTCTAAAGCACAGAGAAACAACAGCAAGGCATGCACGTATTCCTACATTATTTCCAAGATGCCATTTAGTAGCATTTCATGTCCATTTCTAGGCCAAAACAGGTTTCTACAGTAATAGCTCTGAAATTCCATACCTCTGACTTGGATCATTTTGGTGACATTTCCGAAGTATTCATAGAGCACCACAAGGTTGCACTCAGTAATATCAATGCCTTCGTCAGCAACAGATGTAGCAATTAGCAGTCTGATGTCTTTGTCATTTCTGAATGCATCCAGTACACCCTTCTGCATTGGCAAGGTCATACCTACAGTACCAAGAAACTGTGTCAGCAAAAAACCACTGAAGAGCTCCTTGAGCAAGATACCACATTTGCTTTTACTTGAGTGATTAGAAATTAGTACATCCTTTTGATCTGGAAAACTACTTCAAGTTTAATATGCAGCTGGGTGTATATCATACTTGCTGACCAGGGAATCCTATTGATGTGTCACAGGAATTATCAACCTGGGAAACACCATTTTAGACACAACACCCAGATGATCTTTATTGGAGACACCCATGCAGCTTAGTTAGTTAAAACCCAACCCAACTCTGAACTTAAGCCATAGGTAATTCATTTCATCCGTAGCTTCTATTCTATCTTAAAATGTCTTTCTGCCATCAAACACAAAATAAGAAAGGGATCTATAAAAGTAACAGAGATAATATCAGAATTAATCACAAGAAAATATGATAGTGAAGTTTCTAAACTGCTTTTGAACCAACAGAAGAATCATGCAGAAAAGTATTCTTCACAGTGCTACTGCTGCTTTAACCAAAGGTTCTGGACAGAAAATGCAAGCATCTCCTTAGGATCTATTCAAGGTCTTCCCAATATGGAAGAATGCAAGTGCAAACCTGCATGACCTTCCTCTGTTGTAAGGGCACAGAAGATGAACACATGACAAGCAGAACAGTTTTAGCAGCATAGCTACCAGTGGTTTAGCATATCTTAGTGCAAATCTGCATACCTGTTTTCTGATCTCTTCTTCCTTTACCCATCAACACATCTGGCTTTATGTGGCTAAGAAGAGGGTTTCCTTCTATCCACTTCTTCAAAGCCTGGAGAACAAATCAGGGAGTTAAGATTCCCTGTGCAGATGAAATGCTAGTTTGTGATAGGTAGAAACTTAAAGGCTGGCTAGAGAGCAAGCAGCCTTTCACTGCTAAAATTTTTCATTTTTCTCTTATAAAATAACAGGTCACTGAATTCTACACCTCTAGCATCAAAGGAAAGTAGTTGCTATTTACAAACTGGGCTTCCACTACACAGTGACAGTAGCACATTCAAACCGCTTTTTCTGAAGAACAAAATTCAGCCAAGCAACTGTAGGCTTTTAAATCTAAAATGGAAAGCTGCCACCAGATGCCTGGTGTTGTTATTTTGGACTTTAGCCTGCTTTTAATTTTTTTCTGGTCTGCAATTCATCCAGCATGTCTGAATGAAAAGGATAGAAAGGGGGGCTGGGTCATTCAGCTGATAAATCTGTTTACAGTAGACAGAGCTGGTATTTCCAGTAAATGTTTTAATCTACTCGTGCTAATGATTAGCAGCACATTAATGACAAGCATGAACCTTTTCTGGGAGCAAGGTATTGTAAGGGGAAAAAAAACATCACCCAGCCTAGATTCTTGATCATAGGCAAGTATGAAATAGACCACTGATAAAAAGAGTCCTGAGAACAACTGCTGCACAAAGTTTTTCTTTGTCTTGATCAAAAACAGGTGCTAGGGCACAGACCTTCTTTAGGTCTATAGGAACCCTTTGAGAAATGTGCAGTCAGTAATGGAGTAGAGCTGCTGATTCATAACACCACTACCTTAAAGCCAAAACTCTTAAAACACATATTATTGTAACTCACTTTAGGCTTAAAATCAAAATCTGATGGCTTAATGATCAACTACAACATGTAGTTAGACATCATGAAAGACCCCTAGCTGTAATGTAATTTTCAAAAAGGAAAAAAACCTCACTCATCCTGCCTCAGAGCATCAGGGCTTAGGTAGACAGACTAAAATAAATTAGAGGGATCGAATACATGCACATTTTTCTATTTCAGATCAAAATGGGAAGGGTAATATGATGACTCATTTTATTTTTCCACTTCCCATTTTAGGAGTTTTAAAAACAAATGTCATACAGCTACTAAGGCTCTTGTCTTGGCAAAGAGAATAGTGCGAGTCTCTGGGTTATAGTGGTATGCTTCATCCAGGATGCAAGCAAGCTCTTCCAACTTTGGATTCTCATTTGACTCATCTTTTGAAAGGGCAGTCAGCTCTTGTTCTTTCTCTAAAAGAAAAAAACAAAAGGTTTCTTGAAAAATTTACCTTTTTAATGCAGAAAGCTGAATTCCCACAAAAACCTACTTTCAGACAGCACACACATTCTCTTTAGCTTCTTTTTTTATTTTCTATTCTGTTTTTTCAGATGCAAGCAGGGAAATCTGTTGGTTAAATGCAACAAAATCCCCAGAAAAAACCAAATTATGAATATCTCACATTTTGTAGCAAACTGACATGAGAATTTTTGTGATATACTGTGTGTCAAAAGACAGCAACAAAACAAACTCAGCTCTTGTGCTATTTCTTCTAACAAAACAACTGAAACTCACGGGGAGACAGACCAGTGATTTAAAATTGCAGTCAACACTGCAACACACCAGACCACAGGCTGGAATATAGCCCACTGCTAACTAAATCAGGTCAGAGAACAGTGACAAGCTCTGACTTTCAATAAGAAAAGTACAAGAGCCACCTGCTTCTCCCCGGAAGACTGGGACTGGCCAGGAGGCTAGGCAGTGCATCGAGAGGTGTATGTTGGCTTATCTAATGTTACCAGCCTGCCTGATTGTAGAGCATCCCCCTACTTGTGGGGCACAGCCATAAGGGCACTGTCACCTTATCTCCAAGACAGGCATGTAAGAGTTTACTATAACATCCAGCTACAATTATTACTATTTTATCTGCTTCTGCACCAGAAGCTTACAGTCCCAGAAATTCAGTCCCCCCCTGCCACCTGCCCTAACACTGCACTCGCACCCATGCAGTCGCCACATCTTCTGGAAAGTGCAGTTTCTGGAAAAACAACTGCACCTACTCTGAAGAAAACATCTGGACCATCCTGGTCCATCTGGACTACCATAAGCTCTCGTCTCCCCTACAACTGTCACAGGTAGTGTGGGAAATACCTTGAAATTTCTCCGTCAGCTGCTTCTCTAACTCTGTAAATGGTCCATTTTTTACATTTGTGAAAAATTCATTTAGGTAGGCTAAAGCATCTTCGATGCGGGCATCTTCACTGATAATGAGAGCATCATTGAATTTCTGCTTGGAAAGAGACACAAGCATTTAGGCCTCATTTTCCACGGGGTGGGATGAACACAAATTTTATTTAGCTAGGTTAAGTGTTGCAAACTTGAGGTGTTCTTCCATTTCCATGACAACACAAACACTGCAGTGTCTCCTCTGCACTAATCTGTCCCTGGTGAGTATCACAGAGACAGCTCTTACATGCCTTATGCTTTAGCCTGTGCCAGCTTGCTGCAGTCTTCAATATCCTCACTTAGTGGAGAGGCAAGTACAGATCTCTTCACTGTCATGACCAGTGACAGGACTCACGGAAACAGCCTGAAGCTGAGTCAGGGAGGTTTAGGTTGGATATCAGGATTTCACCCAGAGGGTGGTTGGGCACTGGAACAGGCTCCCCAGAGAAGTAGTCACAACCCCAGCCTGACAGAGTTCAAGAAGTGCTTGGACAATGCTCTTGGGCTCATGGTGAGCATATCCTCTGTGGGGACAGGAGCTAGACTCAATGATCCTTGGGGGTCCCTTCCAACTCTGCGTATATTCTACGAATCTAAATAGGACAATTGGCTCAGAATCTACTTCTAGGTGAACATACCTTTAACAGAAGGAACAGAATGACTCTACCTCTGTATGGAAGGAAAGACGATACACACTTACCCGCAAGTGTTCAGTACAAATGAAAAGGTCTCTACAAATACTGCTCTCCTTCTCCTTATCTTCCAGTTGCAATAGTCTGCATCTCTTCTGAGTATAAACTATCCACTGTTCATATCTCTGTGTTCCAAAGCAATTCTTGTTGATTTGGGAGATGGAATCTATTAAAGGAGAGAAAAAAAAATTGTTCCTCTTGATTAACAAATAAAAAACATTAGCTAGAGGATAACACATTTCTCACTAATATTGGCTCTAAAAAGCCTATGCAAAGGAACAGTTTTATGATACAATCACAGAACTAGCGAGGCTGGAAGGCACCTGTGGATGTCTTTAGTTCAACCCTCTGCTCAAAGCAGATCACCTAGAGCAGGTCACTCAGTTCAAATGGGCTTTGAGTACTTCCAAGGACAGAGGGTCTACAACTTCTTTGGGCAAACTGTTCCAGTGTTTGACCACGTTATAGCAAAAAAGTTCTTCCTGTTGTTTAAATTTCTGTGTGGGCCCATTGATTGTGCCCATTGCTGCTTGTGCCCCACCTCTGGGAACCACCTGTGAAGAGTCTGACTCTGTCTTCTTCACTCCCTGTGTTTCAATGTATACCCAGACATTAGCCTAAAATTAACCCAGTACAATTCAACTGAGGATGAGCGTACACACACATCTGCAGGGACTTAGTAATAAAACTGGAGCTCATTTATCCTGTGAGAAGCCTATGGTATTCAAAAAAACTGCATGCTCCTTGAATTACCACCTACTCAACAGTTTTTATTCATTCCTGAAATAGTCCAGAAGCATATTGTCCAGAGGCAGAACTAGGTGGTACCTCTTCACTGCATACACACTCTGCCTGAGTGTTTCTGGGCTACAGTAACCACAGGGTCCACAGAAGGGAAGCCACTGCCATTCATGCAAGAGGAACTGTGATGCAAAATAAGCTTCAGAAGTGTTTGTTTAATGTAACACGCATTTTGTAAATCTCTTTGTTCTTTGATCAGGCTTCTTGGGTTTGGGTTGTTTTGTTGGGGATTTTTTTGGTTGTGTGGGTGTTTTAATTCTCCTTCCTGCCCCAGAATATAATTCGCTCTCAAATATTGGTGAAGTGGAGGGCAGGGGTAAATCTAGAACTGAGGTGAACAGGTTTAAGGCACTGCAGTCAGTGTGCAAAAAACAGTCTAAACACAGACAACATCCTTTAATCTAGAGCTGGAGAGACCAAGGCTGATCCTGAGCATATCCATTCATGCAAGGGGGTCTCTGCTCTATACCCCCTTCTGCTCTCCAATTTTTTTATTTAGGCCACTTACTGGACACCACTTAGGAACTCTGCAAGAGCAGAAAAGATCAATTTATTTCTGAAGGGTTATAGAATTAATCTCATAATCATGAGACCCATTTTCTTTTCACAATCATGCATCTCCTCTCTGTAAACCTTCCCACCAGAGTAGCTCCTGGAGCTGGAACCCTATTGACAATTGTTTCCTTTCTTGGGCAGCCATATCCTCTTTCCAGTGATGTTTATGTTGCCCAGATCCTACTCTGAAACATTACCTCAAAGGCTTTTCAAAGGAAAACAATGGAGACCTGGTAAAAAGTGGAAATAGGAGTACCCAGAAGCATAAAGAGGACAGAATGGCCGCCAGAAAAAGTGGCCAGGGCAACCCTAGGAATAAACTCCAAGCGCAACTTGGAGACCAGAGAAAACACAAGAAGTGTCAGAGCAGCAAGTGTGAAAATTAACTTTTGCTGTAAGGGAAAAATTACAACATCCAGAGTAATACCACTGTGACATTTCTTATTTTCCTAACAGAGACAGATTGGGTGTAAAAGATTTTGAGAAATCTTTAAATAAGAACACACAGGTATTACTCATCAATGAAATCCAGCCTGCTGCATTTTGAATGCAAGCCCTTTTGTTTCAGATTCTTTAAACTCAGAAGGATCTGACAGTGTCAAAACTACACTGTTTTTAGTTGCACGTGACAGACTGAAATTCAAGTAAAAATGTTTATGATTGTCAAACTAATCAGATATAACAGGAAAACATTGATTCTTTTATCTGTAATCTCTTATTTAGGAAATATTGGTTAAATGCAACTAAAAAGTAAGGCGAAAGGAAGTGAAAAAATAGTGTCTGTTCTAGCAGCTATAAGGATTCACACTGATTTAATCAAATACTGAACTGCAATACAGGCATATTACAGTATCTTACCCACTGAGTAAATCTTCCTCATCAACACTTCTGTCTCAGACATCAGACCAGAGATAATGTCTGCAAAGTGATTCTGAGCTCGCATTTTAACCCATCTGATATCTAGAGAAGAGAAATATAAGTCAGTGTACTGAGTAAGTAAAACATTCCCTTGGGAAGCACAGAACAAATTCTTGTCTAGAGGAATGCTACACATGGTGCTCCATGCAATCACAATCAAGTTTACTGTTAATGAGCACTCCAGGTGCACAGAAATAAGCAGCCCCCAGTCCTCACTGGCAGACCTGAATAAAAACTAGAGATGGTGCATCAACAGCAAAGAGAAAATATGCCCAAGTGGGCACTGCCTTACTGCAGGACAAGAGATTGCAAGCCTAAACTTCTTCCAAGCTAGCAGGAAAAAAAGCTCCAGCTTAGTTTTAAGCTTTTATCTTAATCTAAATAAAGGGCAATTTAGTAGCTGCCATAATCATGGTGCTTTGCAACTTACAGGAAAATAAAAAGAAAGTCTGCTTACGCGCTTCTGGCTTGTTTCCAAACCTCTGCAGATCTTCTTTGTTCTCTCTGACAGTGGATATGGCCTGTATGTCAAGGTAGGAGCAGAGGGTACAGATGTGCTCTACAGTTTCATCAGTGCTCTTGGCATTACCAACTCCAACAGAAGCAGTTAAACCTACAATCTAAGCACACACATGAATAGCAGTGGTTGCTCCTTTGTTATAAATGGAATAAAATCAGGAGACATTGTTACCAGTCACCAAATTGCCACCATCTTCAAAAACAAGGAAACAAAACAGGCCCGAGAAGTACACAAGAAGCAGGCACAAATACTTAAGAACCAAATCCTCTATGTACTCGTGCATACTCCAAGGCACTCAAACTTAGAGGATTCAAACTTAAAAGAAACTATCCAGCCACTTAAATCCGTAACGAGATGTATCTGTCAGTGCTTGTCATACAAAGGGAGAGCAAACCCACACCCAGACACATCCTTTGATTCATTCAGAGATGTCTTCTCAGCTGGATGAAAACCTCATGCCAGCAGAGGCAGTGGCACCATTTTATTGGGCAGAAAACGGCAACAGAGAGGAAACAAGGAGATCACTAAATTACATGCTTTCTTCCCATTTCAGCTCTTCCATTTGCTCTCAAGTACTCCAATCTTTGCTATGCTTGATCAGTCTCCCTTGGCAGCTGCAGGGAAGATGTAACATGGGAAAAAAGCCTGGAAGTGTCCAAGAATGAAAAAATGCTCCAGATGCTACCATTTCCATTTGCAGCTGTTGCTAAATTTGAACAGGGAGTTTGAACTGGATCAGCACAAAAGGCAAGACCTTGCTGACTGCATTGCAAAACACTTTCCTCTAATGTTTCCACCACTGATGGGCTGGGCCTTACCTGAGGCAGCTGGTTTGCAGAGGAGTCAAATTTTTGATCCAGGTATCTGGTCATCAACACATTGTAAGGGTGGTTACCTGTAGTGTTGTGGCACTCATCAAATATCATCAGAGTGAAGATGGAGAGGGAGCTAAGGATACCTTTCTCCATGCTATTCACAAGAATCTGGGGCGTTAGCACAATGATGTCACTGTCCTGTATAACATTTTCTACAGAGATATTTGCAACTGTTTCACCACAAATTCCTTGAACAGAGTATCTGGAAAGAAGATGCAAGAAACAGGGTAAGAAAAAGGATATCTTGCAGGTCATGGAAAGCTAGAAAATTGGGCTTTTCAGCATGCTTGAAAGGCAGTTTGTAAGTTTCAAATGTCAAAGAGTTGGAGGTAGCAGTTTGACCACAGAAGCTGAGAACAAAAAAAAAGAGCTGAGGGTAAATAACTGGATTTTCAACTACCATTAACAAAAATATATAATATTTGAGGACTGATTAACTTGTACATTTAAGCTACATTTGTCAGTTCACACGTAACATCCCTTTTCTGTACATGTCTGGCATCATGAGACTGCTTTTGCCCAGCAGCCTCCTTTTCCCATAGCTACAAGGGTACCTAGGTGGATGTTGAGTAACCAGTTCCCTCAAAATCCGAAGATATAGGTTGTTAATGCCCCTCTAACCAATTTGCAGTCCCGTCTGAGAGGTGGACTAACGTTATCTGACTAGAGGTTGCAAAAACAAAGAAGTTTGGGTCCTTCCATTTAGAAAAGAGAGAGACTGAGAATGGCAAGAGGAATCCCACTGCTACTGCCAGGAACTGCCTCAGCTTTGGAAGCAGGTGTGATAGGAGTCTCAAGAGAAAATATACCTCACTCTTTCAGTACAGAAATACTTTCACCATTTCCATAGATGTGCAACAACGAGTGCTTAAACTCTCCAGAACCAGATTTCATACTCTCCAAACAAAGTCTGCCATGGCAATGCCATTCTTGCAGATACTCATCATCCTGATGTTATTGTCAAACACTCTTGTTCACCAGTAAACACATTACATCTTGCCCTAGCCACAGCTGGCCTATTGGGCAGTTTATTTTCTGTGGAGGAAGCCACCAGGGAGAATGATACTTACCCACTTCTTTCAAAATGCTGCCTGAATACGTTTTTCTGTTGCTCATACACTGGCACTTTGGTTGCAAGGAAGACAACTTTTGCCTTTCGTCCTGAGGGAACATTTTGTAAGTGATGTTCACAAATCATAAGTGCCACAAAAGTTTTTCCAGTGCCTTCAAACAAAAAACATGAATGGTAAAGGACCAGTATGAAAAGGTGCATTTGTAAGCAGCAGCTTGTCTCATCTGAATGCCTCATAACAAAGGGGAGCTGACAATGGGGCCATTACTCTTCCAGACTTGAACACATTTGGAACAGATTTGAACATGAGCATGTTATTTACTCAGGTCAGGAATCACCCCTTTCTCTCTCAGAGTCTCAGTCTGTAAAGGCCATTAAGCAGTCACTGGGGATTAAAATCCATTTTCAGTTGTATGTTAATTCTTTGAAATCACTGAGTCTGTTTTTCACTCAGTGCTCTCACATCAAATCACACTATGTCTAGACACCAGGCCCTTTCAGCTGCCATCCTTCCCCAGGCAGCCTCGCTCCTCTCCCACTCATTTTCCTTTGGCCCTCAGGCTCGCTGTGCCAGGGCTCTTCTCTGTCCCTGCCTCTGTTATCCCACTTGCCTCCAGAGCTCAGGGGAGAATTAGCCTGTCTGGATGTTGTAGGCATTGCAGTACAGAAGAGAGGGGAGCCTCAAGCTAACTCATCCAATTTTTCCTTCAACTTACAAGACAAATTTCTTAAATATAAAGATTAGTGACTGGCTTAAACTGAAAAATCCACTCTGAGGAGTGAGAAAGCAGAAGTCAGAACATAGAAATGAAAGCTGAATGTGCTGAATACAAGCACTGACGTGCCAATAGACGTCTTGCCAGCATCTGTGCTGCCCATGGTCATTAACTGCAGGGTAGATCTGGATCTACTGCAAGGAAGACAGCTTTGAAATAAATGGCTGAAGTCTGATTCAACCTTTATCATTCCCTGTCCTTCACAGGCATATGCACCAAGAGAATTTTTCTAAGAAATGTCTGTGTCCTTACCTGTGGGGGCACAAATCAATGTGTTTTTCCCATTAAAAGCAGGCTGAGCAAGCTCAATCTGGTAGCTCCGAGCCTTCTTTGGTTCATAAACAGATGAAGACTCAGAGATGCTTTCTAGAATAAAACAATGTTTTTGTGAAGAGTGTTGCAATAAAAATACAAAAAATATGTTGTGCCCCATATAGTTGCAATCTAAAATGATAAAGGTAGAAGAGTACTTGCAGTCTTCACAGAGCATTCTCTGACAGACAAGCCTTTTAACAGAACAGATGCACCAAACAAGAATGTTATGTGAGCTTAATGGAACACTTTTGTTACCCCTCAACTGTGATTCATAAAATGAAATCATTTAAGGTCTTGGCTGATAATGTTCACTTCAGCTGGTCTTTTTTCAACTCAGAATGAAAACACAAGGGATTATTTTTTCCTCAAATACATGCACAGGATTTATTTTAGCCTTCTGTTCTACAGACTTTTGAAATTATTACTCTCTTAAACTGTGATCTTGTCAGAGTGTTTGGACTTATTTAACAGGAACTAGAAATAACTGGTGGAGCAAAATTTGCCATGACAGTCACCGCACAGATCCTTTGCAGTCACATTCAGTTCTCTAAACTGGTTAATATCAGGTCATGTGTGAATTAATTATGTCAGGGAAGAGGTGCATAAACAACAGGCTGGTGTCTGGGACCTTTTTTGATAATGCACTAACAGAACAACTTTTTACTAGACATGTAATAAATGAGGGGCAAGCCCTAATATTTGCAACGCCCAGCATGAGATCCTTTAAACATTAAAACAGCAGACATCGAAATGAAGTCAGAGATTTGCACTAATTCCTCAGTACCTTCCATTGTGGTACACTATGTCTGTGTCCTTTGGGAATCTAAGGAAATGGAAAATACCAACCACAAACTCTTAAGTTCTTAAGACTTACCTGAAACTGAAGAGAGATTTTTGCTCAGATTATCACATTCTGCTTCTTCAGAAAATGTCATCATGGTTTCAAAGTAATTCTCAGAGGCATCTGTCATTTCACCATCAATGTCTTTGCCGTTATCTGTATAAATGGGAAAAAAGGCATGTTATTGATCCTTATGATTTTAAAATGTATTTGCTGTGACAACAAGGTGAAGGAGTTGGTTGCTGGAAGAAAAAGACTACACAAAATGATGCTGCACACAGGCTCCTTTTCAAGGAAGATGGACTGCAGTGAGAATCTTGGGTTCAGAATAACCATGTGCAATGCATGCAACTTCCAAAAAACAAAAGAGACAACATATTGGGAGCAAAGTTTATCCCCTGTGTTTAGTGACAAGAAATCACTGTGTAGCATGGACATTACCACAAGCATGAAAAACTCTTAGGAATTCAAAGAAGCTTTGTAAATTCAAGATTCTGGTCTCCCTGACTCCTCACCTTCTGAAAGGACCTAGAAATTGTAAGAACATATTCTTTATATTACACAATGATCCAAAGATAAAATTTCTTTGGTGTTATAATCAATACTTTCTCAAAGAACCATCCCAGGGCCCTGCATGAAGAGTTTCTTTGCAAACAGAACATATGATCACAAAGCACTGCTTTTGGAGTGGGAGAAAGAACACATCTGCACATCAATCCAGCTCCAGAAAGCACACAATATCTGCAATTGATTTCTGGTACCAACTCTTCTTAACTGCCAACAGTAAAATGTTTGCAATATGGACAATATTTCCTCAGTAGGCTGACTTTGGCTTCGCTGAGTTGGATATTAGAGGAAGCTGCCCCAAAAGACAGTGATAACTTTAACTTCAAAAATACAATTGTGAATATATAATATGTATTGCCAACAGCTGCACAAAATAATTTCTATATACATATAGGTATTAATCTCATGTATTATTTAACCCATATTTTAATAAATTTATTAATTATGTATACAACTTTATGCATATATAGTAATTAGTTATCCAGATAAGAAATTACAACCTTTGACTGCAGTAATAAAAAAATTTCAAAATAAGAAATACAGTTGAAGAAGCCACTTAAATATAGCTTATCCATTCTGCTAACTGAAAAAGCAATTCAAACAAGCACCTAGGGAGATGGCAAATGTAGATATGAAGATATACACTTTATCCACTTTATCTAAAATCACTTTTTTAGTAACAAAATAATGTATTCGTCTCTAAATTCTTCTATGCTGCAGGTTACTTATACAAGTATTTTTCAAGGAGGGAAAGGTAAATTCAGTGACAAAATTTGATAATGACAAAATAATTTCAATGACAAAAGCAAAATTTAAGAGAGACAATTTTGCACTTTTACAAAATATGAACATAATAACTCCGGAAGGGCTGCTTATCGATTTCTCATAGAAAAAGATATGTGATCTGCTCTGGAGATCATAGAAGTGTATGACTCTCTAGACTATCACATTACTAATCATATTTTATCAGAAAATATTGGATCTATCACAACTCAAGCAGCCAAAAAGATGACAAATGTTGAATTAATAAGAGAAGAAAGAAGATAACTATTTGGCTATTTTTATGCTTTCAAAGCCTGTTCTGCCTGATTCTCTTTACCAAAAAAAAGGTGCCATGCCTAACCATTTGTCAGGAAAAATAAAAAAAAAACATTTGTCAGTTAAAAACTAATTTCTGCCGGCTTGTAGGACAGTATTTGTATTTCATTTTATATAAAAGACATTTAAAATAAATTTTAAAAGGCTTTTCTTTTTTGATCACAGAATAGTCCGATGGTATCTTTTTAAATAAGTCTGATTCTCCTGAAAAAGAAAATAAATTACTGTCTGGTACAAAAATGGGAAAAGAGCATCATAAAATCAATTCACATTTTACCTTCTCTTATATTCCACAGTTCACTTGCATTGTAATATCCTGTATTATCCAATGCCAGCTGAAGACTTTTGGGCCAGTTTTCCTTATCCGAGCGACAGAGGCATTCAATGAGTTTCGTTATCCCGGCTGCCTTGCTTCTGTATTCACTGATCTGCACACACCGCAAAAGAAACCGCTGTAGTCTGAGCAATCAAACCCACTGCTCTGTGCTGAGTGGTGGGTGAATTTGTTATGTTTGATGTTCAGTTGAAAACTGCCCTTCCTTCTCAATGAATCAAAGTTTTACAATAAACTTCAGGCATTTACCCACTACAGCTTCAATTCTGGCAGTGTAGTTACACACTAAACTTAGCTGGGCTATAACAATAGGTAGGCTATTTGTTTGAATATTTGTAAACGGTGTGAAACATCACAGAGCTATTCTGTCAATTTCTGTCTGGCAAAGTCTCTCTAATAAACTCTCTCTGCCATAAACCTCTGAGGCTTTGCATTTCAGAATAGGAAAAGAAAAAGTTATGAAATTATGGCAGACCGGTGGCCAGCCATCGTCCTCACCCAGCCACCTGTCACACAGGCACTGATTCATCCCACAAGTGAGGCAGCCAGCACTTCTCTGAAGCAAAACTAGGCAAATGCCAGGATTTTACCATACCTGCATGATCTCATCACACTCCCTGTCTATCAGGCATATGTTTATGTATGGCATGATTTCTACAGGATCAATTTCTAGCATTGTGGCTTCTATCCGCTGTTCTGCCTGATTCTCTTTACCAAAAAAAAGGTGCCATGCCTAACCATTTGTCAGGAAAAATAAAAAAAAAACATTTGTCAGTTAAAAACTAATTTCTGCCGGCTTGTAGGACAGTATTTGTATTTCATTTTATATAAAAGACATTTAAAATAAATTTTAAAAGGCTTTTCTTTTTTGATCACAGAATAGTCCGATGGTATCTTTTTAAATAAGTCTGATTCTCCTGAAAAAGAAAATAAATTACTGTCTGGTACAAAAATGGGAAAAGAGCATCATAAAATCAATTCACATTTTACCTTCTCTTATATTCCACAGTTCACTTGCATTGTAATATCCTGTATTATCCAATGCCAGCTGAAGACTTTTGGGCCAGTTTTCCTTATCCGAGCGACAGAGGCATTCAATGAGTTTCGTTATCCCGGCTGCCTTGCTTCTGTATTCACTGATCTGCACACACCGCAAAAGAAACCGCTGTAGTCTGAGCAATCAAACCCACTGCTCTGTGCTGAGTGGTGGGTGAATTTGTTATGTTTGATGTTCAGTTGAAAACTGCCCTTCCTTCTCAATGAATCAAAGTTTTACAATAAACTTCAGGCATTTACCCACTACAGCTTCAATTCTGGCAGTGTAGTTACACACTAAACTTAGCTGGGCTATAACAATAGGTAGGCTATTTGTTTGAATATTTGTAAACGGTGTGAAACATCACAGAGCTATTCTGTCAATTTCTGTCTGGCAAAGTCTCTCTAATAAACTCTCTCTGCCATAAACCTCTGAGGCTTTGCATTTCAGAATAGGAAAAGAAAAAGTTATGAAATTATGGCAGACCGGTGGCCAGCCATCGTCCTCACCCAGCCACCTGTCACACAGGCACTGATTCATCCCACAAGTGAGGCAGCCAGCACTTCTCTGAAGCAAAACTAGGCAAATGCCAGGATTTTACCATACCTGCATGATCTCATCACACTCCCTGTCTATCAGGCATATGTTTATGTATGGCATGATTTCTACAGGATCAATTTCTAGCATTGTGGCTTCTATCCGCTTCAGCAGCTGCCTGTGCAGCTCCAGTTTTTCCAGTTTGCTGAAGTCCCAGTTTTCAATTGCTTCTGCCAGTCCAGTGTAACCTTTCAGAAAAAAGACACAAATCATTACTGTGAATTCAATCTCTAGCTAGAATAGGTAGGAACATGCTGAAAAAACATTTTCTCAGCCACACTGGAGAAATTAAAATTATTTTTTCCTGTAAATGATAAAAATCTAGGTGAGCCACATACAATTTTTATCTAATAAGTGATTATTTTCGTTTTTAGCACTTGTATGTTCATTATTAAAAACCCTGTGCTAAAAGAGCCATAACACCTACAAAAACAAGAAAGAGCCACACTATGTCACAGGTCATATTGCCACATTGCCAAGCAACTATATCCACTTGTGTTTTTCAGTCATACAGTCCCTGGAATTCTTGCATTCCATGATACTCTTGCACAGGATTCCCAGAGCAAAGGACACTACAAAGAATCACAAGATGCTGTGGTAGTCTTTTATTTATCTGCATTTTATCTTTTACTCTTGTCCTTGGCTCCACCCTCCTTCAAAAATCCCTACTGTAATGGAGGCAAGCCAGTCCCTGACTAAAAGCAGTACAGACACCTGCAATCAAGACAGTCATCAAACAGCTGACAATACTGTCTTGGAACAGACAGCAGCAGGGAAGCATATTTTAAGGACCTGTGTGATTTGCTGTGTAGGCTTCTGAAGTGGAAAAATGCACATGAGGGTCCCAGAGGAACTTGTGGTCAAACAGAAGGAATGTGCCTAATTCTTATTTCCTTTTAGAAGAGTAGGAGAGTGGCATAGATACTTACCACCATAATGTTTTTAGTCTAAGTATTACTTATCCCTGCATCTGCCAAAAAGAAGAGCAATACTAAATTCCAGTCTCCAGCCCAATTAAAAACTACTTGGGATAGCACTTTGAATCAGAGGGCTAACTGTATCAATTTTTTGCTGAAGATACACCAAACTGAACACAACTACCAGGCTCAGTTCTGCAAATCAGAAATCAGGATTATCACATGGATCATCAGGATTATCATCAGGATTATTATTATTATGGTATAACATTGCTCTGGACCTAGTACTTGCTTTAAGGGATGAGTGAGCTACATCCAAGTGATAAGAACTTTGTAATATTTGTTCACTGAGATAATTATTTATAATTAATGGTGAGGAAATGAAAACAAAAGAAGCTTATGGAATGAGATGGTAGGGTTCAACATATCTAATAAATCTAATAAATCACCAACAAGGATCTGTGACACAACATACATGCATAGAGGAAAGCTGGCAGATGCTGCTAATTTTATACCTTCTCTTCTGCTTCATTTAATAAAGGAAACTGGATTAGGAACTTACACATCAAGTAGTTATAGCTACCGTGGAACAATCACCTTTATAAACTACTAATGGTCGGTTACTTCTTGAAACAAAAGGCTTTTAATGCCACTGAGTAAATTTTTAAATTTTTTTAAAAGTCATTTAAGACTGTCGTTGAGTGAAGTTATCCCATGCTACCAGCAATCCCCACACACCTCCTGACCCATTTGCCTTTCTCCTTCAGAGGATTTAGCCTCCTTTCATTGTATTTGGTAAGAACAACAGCTGTCTCGTTTCTTCTATAAACGCTCTGAGACGGGTGAGTCTCCTACCGATGAGGCTTTCTCCATCCTCAGAATTGTTCCAGATGCTTCACTGCCTAACAGGCGTATTGCCAGGCTCTCTCAGCTTGCCTTTTCCTGCAGCGCCTGACCTGGTGTGGCAGGACGGGTGGCTGAGCCACGGCGCGGGGAGCGCCCCTGCCGGCGCCGGGCGGCTCTGCCCAGCTCCCGCAGGGC
>NW_005054379.1:418561-434177 GCF_000277835.1 Geospiza fortis | reverse complement strand
CAAGCAGGGAGCGACAGGAAAAGAAACTTCAGTCCCGCAGGAGAATGGAAACTGAAAGCAGTCTCGAAGGGGAGCGCTGGTTTCCTCTTGCGTCTGTCTTTAGCAAAAGCAAAAGGGCACTGCCACCCCCACCCCAACTAATCGTATGCGCATGCACACGGTTGGAAAAGCTGTAATCAGCCCGTTTTTGCGGCTGCCAAGGTAAGAAAAAGCACAGTGAAAAATAAGAGTAAATGCATCGGCCTACCTTCTCTTCCCTTTTGTCCCGAGAAAAAGCTGAACGAGCTTTTATGGGCTGCATCCTGGTTTTTGGTGGTTTTTCCTTGTTTGTTTGTTTGTTTGTTTGTGGGGGGTTTTTTGGGTTGTTTTTTAAAGATAGAAACACTTTAAAAGCGTTTAGAAAATGGATGAGGCAGGTGAACATCAAAGGAGAAGGATTACCAAGGGGACAATCCTGTTGCAGGGCAGAAAGTACCCACAATCGGAAGTGCTGCTAAACATGAGAACTCCACATGCAAGCCTCCCTCTCACCATGTGCTGAGTGGATGTGCCAGACTCAGACAACTGACAGCTACTGGCCTAGCACAAAATTCCTGCTTCCTAAAGCCTGCCAACACAAGACCGCTGAGTTGAGTCATGGTCTTGTACAGGACAGATGGGGTAGGAGGAGCAGAAGGAGGTGCATTGAGGAAGGCACTGACATTTCATTTTTTATAGAAGGATTTTTAGCAGAACAAGGCCATGATATGCTCCTAGGTGAGTTGGACAATCCTGGCCTGCAGATTACAGAGTTACTTTGAAAACCATGTACTCTCCTTGAAACAAGATAGACCACGTACCGTCCTCCAATGGATAAAACAAGGAAGAAGGAGCATTGTGCTGAGACCAGATGCCAAGCACGTTGTGATAATTGCTAATTTGGCACACCTTAGCTAGAGATGCTTATAGCATGACAACCAATCCGTAATTAACATGTATGTAACTATAGTTACTCAACCAATGAGCATCAAGCATTAGCGGCATGAGACAATGTATAGAGAGGGATAAATGTGCCAAAGTTGCTGAAGAAAGTGGAACAAGATGTAGCCACATTGGTGTTACTGTCATGACTCAGCCGACTCTCTGATCAGGACCCTCTTCACTCTTGGTGCCCATGGACAGGGACTCTCTCTTTGCTTAAATGCAGCTCGCTTAAATGCAGTTCACCTAAACGTGGCAGTCTCTGAAGCATCAGACAAGAATTTGATTTGGGAACCAGAGAGTTGGAGGGCAGGAGAGACCTGGTGGGCAAATGCAGAGACCAGAGTCAGGAGCTTGAATGGCCATCAAGCCCCTGCCAAGGTAAGACAGCGGTGGAATTTGATGCGGCAATTAGTTTGCTAACAAGTATCCTCTCTAAAAGAGGTGAGGACATAAAAGAAACAGAAGTAGAAGCCCAAGTTAAATAGGCACAAAAAAGAAAAAGGTTCTCTGAGCCTTCCCTCCTATTTAGTACAGCTGAGTGGAAAGAAGTGGGCAACTGCCTTTGGGATAGCACAATAGACAGAGGAAAAAATGGAAAAGAAGCAAAAGAGTTAGGAACCACCTGCGGTTAACACCTTAGAAACTATGGAAGCTCAGAAAAAAGTGGCTGCTGCAGCCACTGAGGCTTAAAGAGGTGATGTTAGTGAAAAACAACAAGAAACAAAAGACTCTAGATCTCCTAAGCCATCATATCTTGCTAGTTTCTTTGGGGTCAGAAATACTCAACCTATGAAAGGAGTTACCACTCCTGTTTGTTCCACTTTGCAAAAGTAATAGATAACATATCACAAGAAGAAAAAATTTCTCCACAAGAATTTACAGCTGACCAAAAACAAAAAGAAGTGCTGGATCTCTCTCTTCTGGAAGAAGAGGAGAGCAATTAATCACTCAGAGCAACTAGTGGCGCATGGCCAAAAAAGACAGTTACAGCTCGTAAGTGAGATAAACACAAAAGAGGGTATTGTTCTCCACGCTCTCATTCTCCATGTTATTCCCCTCTGTACCCCCCTTGCCTGAAAAGTCGTCAGACAAATTTGAAGAAGAAGAAAGAAATCAAACTCGTAAATCAAAATACCCTGAACTTAATGATCCGTTTCAAGAAATACTAAAGACAATAGCAGAATTATCCACCCAGCAAGAACACTTAGAAAAACAAACAGAAAACGTGAAGAAATCAGAGGTTATACCTACACCCTCTTCCACTTCAATGTGTATCACTCCTAATGTTCCACCAATGCCTGAGTGGCTCTTGTCACCTTCACAGGCTCCTAAAGCAGAAAAAGATCCAATACAGCAGCATTGGTCAGGACTTATTCATGATGCTAACTCAGATGGAGAATGAGAGACAGCAAGCACAGCACTCTCACGTGTTCTGTACAAATTACCAGTAATCATGCAAACTGGGAGCCACATGGCTGGAAATTACTGCAACAAGCAAAACAAGTAGTTACCACTCACGGCCTCCAATCAGAAGCTGCTTGTCAAATCATTCAATTTGTTTTTACAGCAGATGTCCTTTCTCCTGCTGACTGCTCAGGCATCGCAAGCTTGCTTCTGATGCCATCACAATATTTAATGTTTGAAAGAGAATAGAAAATATTAGCAATAGAAGAAGCAAACAGACATCAAGTTGTAGAAGACCCCGTTTATGGACTGCAAGCAGACATGTTAACAGGACAAGGACCTTATTCTACCACACAAGTTCAACTACTATATCCCACACAAATGCATCAAATTGCTCAAACCTTAGCTCATTGAGCTCTTTTGTCTGTATCAGATAAGAAGAAGCCTGCACCTTACACCATCCGTCAGGGAGCAACAGAACCTTATGGACAGTTTGTAGACCACTTGTCAGCAGCAATAAAAGATTCAGACTTCAGACTTACCACCTTGTTGAAGATTGCATGCAAGATGTTTTCCATTACCATCTGTATGGCAGATTACCTTGTCAAGTGACCAGTTTGCCTTATCTCTGCCTTTGAGTGACCACATTCACACCTTCCTCGGGAGGGGACCTCTGCTGATAACAGACTATTGAATATCGGTGCATGACTGATAAGAACTATAACATCCCATTGTGAGATGCTCCGCCCAGAGGGAGGAGCCAAGCACTGCTACCCCATATATACTATGAGATTCTGAAACTCCAGCACGGCTTTTCTCCATGGGATTCCCCAGAGGAACAGCAGCTGCCTCTTCCTCCTGGGTCTTCAGAGGAAGACTACATCCTTCTCTACAGAACCTCCTTGCCCGAACAGAACCACACCTGATACTTCAGAGGACTGCAGCCGCATTTTCAATCAGACTACGACCCACACCCTGACCAACAGGGTGTCAGGTTGGGTTCTGACTCTGTCAGTGTTGTTCTAGTAGACTGCATTGTTTATTTTTTTTTTCTTCCTATTAAAGAACTGTTATTTCCTGCTCCCATATCTTTACCTGAGAGCCCCTTAATTTAAAATTATAGCAATTCGGAGGGGTGGGGAGGGTTTACATTCTCCATTTCAGGGGAGGCTCCTGCCTTCCTTAGCAGACTCCTGTCTTTCCAAACCAAGACACACCTGAATTACAAGAGCATATGTTCCGCACTCTTGCTTTTGAAGGCAAATCCTAAAACAAGAGCAATCCTAGCAACCTTACCTCAAGGCAGTCCTGTGGATGAAATGCTTGTAAGAGCCACCTGAGCAGAGCAAAATAATCAAGCCACTGCATTCACTGCAGCAATGAGAGGAACAATAAAAGAGCAAGGGCATTTTATTGCAGCAGCACTATCTGGAAGTAGAGATAAACAAGCTAAACTGAAACATCAAAATAGCAATAACATCAAAACCAACAATTGCTTTCACTGTGGTGAACCAGGACACATGCAGCAAAACTGCTCCAAAACTGTTGGGTGTCATACATGCAACTCTGATAGTCATGCCACAGCTGCTTGCAGATGAGGACAATCAGGAAACTTGCAGTGCAGCACGCCAGGTCTGTGCGTGCAGACACAAAGTCAGTCTCCACCGACAGTGACCCAGAAGAAAATAATTTCTTTTAGCAGCACATCCCAGCCACCCGAGGAAGCCTCGGGGTGGATGTGGCAACCACAGTAGAAATAACTTTGAGTAATAAAGAAGTGACATTGATTCCAACTGATGTAAAAGGTCCTTTATATAGTAGGACTTCTCAACTTGGTGGAGTCTTACTTGGAAGATCTTCAACAGGAAAACAAGGAGTAATCGTACTGCCTGGAATGGTTGATGCAGACTTTGCAGGACAAGTGCAAATCATGGCCTATGCATTACAGCCACCTATCACAATTCCAAAAGGAAGCAAAATTGCTCAAATACTTCCCTTTGAAAGCATTTGTACATATGATCCTCACTATTATATAGTGCTCCTGCAGAAAGGCCAAACACCCAAAATAAGAGGAGAAAATGGATTCAGATCTACTGGTCATGAAGTGTTTTTCACATTAGATCTTAATCAGAGACCATACCAAAAGATTCAATTGAAGAAAGGCAATCAGCAAATTGATTTAGAACCATTATTACATTCTGGAGCAGATGTCACCATCATCAATCAACAAATGTGGCCTCGGGCATGGGAACTGCAATCTCCTGTCACTGAAGTAGTAGGAGTAGGAGGTGCAAAAGCACCAAAGCTGCCAAAATGCTATGAATGGAAAGTTGTCCCCCAAGGCTCTCACAATGCACCTGCTATGTATCAGATCTTTGTTGATTGGGCACTTCAACATCTATGACAACGTTGGCCACATGTACTTATTTATCACTATGTGGATGACATTTTGCTCGCTGCTGAAACCACAATCTCTGATAGTCAGCTACAGTGGCTCATTGATCATCTACACTCCCATGGTTTAACTGTAGCTCCTGAAAAATCCAACGTTCTGCACCATGGAAACACCTAGGTTGGCTCATCTCAGATGCTCAGATCAGGCCTCAAAAAGTAACAATTACTGCACAAATAACTAATCTACATGATGCTTAAAGCTCCTAGGAGATCTGCAATGGGTTCATAATATTGTCAGCATCACCAATCACCTGCAATCCTTCCGATCTTGGCTGTATGGCACTGAAGCAAACAGTCCCCAAACCTGTTCACCAGAGCAGCAAGCTGCTCTAGACGTCATAGCTCACAAAATTCAAACAAACTGGAGTAGCCAGCCATCAGCTAGCAAATCAACCACTATCTCTACTGATCTTCAGTGCCACAACTTCTCCTCTTGCCATTATTCTACAATGGCAAAAGAAAAGGGGGGAGGGTACAGCGATCATCATTGAGTGGGTGTTCTGACCAATGCAACTAAAGCATCCCATTTTGAGTCGTTCAGGAGAATTGGCAGCCTTGATAAAGAAAGAAAGAGACAAAATCATCAAAACTGATGGAGCTGAACCTGCAGACATTAGTATTCCAGTCTGTGGAGATGAGTGTGAGTGGCTCCTGAGAAATTTAACAGAATTTCAGGAAACCTTGAGGAGATATGCAGGAATTATTCATAACAACTGACCAAGAGGACCTCTTTGGAAGATGCTAGAGCATTACCAATGGGTCAAAATGCCGCTGTGCTCAGAAAGACCAGTCAAGGGGCCAACTGTGTTCACAGATTCAGGAGAAAAATGAAAAAAGCTGCGTGTGTATGGCAATCTGACAGTCAATGGCAAAAACATGTAATCAACGGAGAACCTAGAGACAGCCTCCAAACTTTGGAACTGAAGGCAGTGTGCTGGGCACTAGGAAATTAGAATGACACACTTTTAAACGTAGTATCAGACTCATTGTATGTAGCTGGCGTAGTGCCGCGCATTGAAGATGCTTTGCTAAAAGAAACAAAAAATCAGCATCTCGATGAACTGTTTATACAACTGTGTGAAACCCTTCAACAAAGAAAATGTGAGTTTTGTGTAATGCATATCAGAAGTCATCAGTGGAACATTGGATTAGGTGAAGGCAGTGCTTGAGCTGATGGAGCAGTCAGTTGCTTGGCAATAACACCTCTAGTGAACAAATTCGAAGAAGCCCGAAATAGCCATGAGATGTTCCATCAAAATGCAAAATCATTACATCGACAATACCATATACCCAGAGCAGATGCAAAAGGCATTGTCCGCTCCTGTCCTCAATGCATCCATCATGGGCCTGGTATAGGGTTAGGCAGCAATCCAAAAGGAATAAAAGCACTTCAAATTTGGCAGATGGATGTAACACATATACCTGAATTTAGAAAATCTAAATATGCACATGTGACAGTTGACACATACTCTCACTTTGTTTGGGCCACTGCACAAACTGCAGTGAAAAAGCATTGCATGTAGGAAGACACCTGACAGCCAATTTTGCTGTAATGGGAGTGCCAGAAGAGATAAAAACAGACAATGGTCCTGCATACAGCAGCCAATGAATTGCTAAATTTGTGACAACATGGGGTGTAAAACACATTCAAGGAATTCCACACTCCCCTACAGGGCAAGCAGTAGTTGAAAGAGATTATCGTATGATAAAAGAATATTTGAAGAAGCAAAAAACACCAAGAGAAACTGATGTAAACAAGCTATTAAATAAGGTGCTGTTTACATTGAATTTCTTATCCCTGACGGAAGAGAAGGGGCCCCCATTGTTATTCATCATCAGGCCATTCAAAGAGGTCAAAACCAAACAATTTCTGGGTTACAAGTTCATTATAAAAACATGACTACAGGTAATTGGGAAGGACCTACTCCTGTGTTGTTTATTGGTCAAGGGTATTTTTGTGTTTCCACAGGTAAAGGGCCTTTATGGGTTCCTAGCAGATTTGTTCGACCTGCATGTCAACCCCAGAAGAACGGAGGAAGTGTAGATGACAGCGCTACCTCCAACCAGTCTTTCACAAACTCTGTGCAGAACGGGCCAATCCTATCATCCATAGAAGACATGCTGTTAACAGTAGCAACAAATCAACCATTCAGACCACAAACTTTTACTGCTGTGTTAAGAAGACTTTGTAAGGCTAAGAATACTGCTTGTGCAAATTGTAAGGAGCCAGCAGAAGTAGTATTAAGTTGTGGCAACTGTAGACAGAGTTTTGCTATTCATTGTAGCCACTTGCAAAATGATAATGCTTTGTACTTAGAATGTCAAAACAGCTTTGCTAATATTACTTTTGAAAATATTTACAGAAAGCTTTTAAACCTTAGGCCAAACCATCTTTTCCCAGAAATATGGATGCCAGAAAGTAATGATAGCGGAGAAGAAGCCATTTGTTGGTGGGCCTTGACTAAAGCTTTAACTATTGTTTCAGCTGCAAAGAAAACACAAGCTCTTGGCTTGTGGTGCTCATTTTGTCAGCTGGGGACAGAAATTGCAAAATAATGAAGTTGCTTAATTTGATCGTAGGGCTGATAGGAATAGTCAACATACCTGCACCAAAAGCAGCATGGGCTCCTGCCCAACCACAAGCAAACATGTGGGTGACCTAGGCCAACCAAATAGGACAAGATTAATTTTCCTTATTGTCAGCTATCCCCTCTAATCCATTTCGTACCTGCTTGATTGGAGTCCCTTTAAACCACATGAAAGAATTTGAGTCCTGGACAACAAATAAAATATACCTTGACCACTCAAACCAAACAGCAACTGACCTTTGACCATCAATAGCAAATCTGTGCAAGTCAATTGGTGCAAATGTATTGGTGTTCCAAAAAACCCCTTAGGAATTCAAGCATTCAAAATTACTCAGGGATTGAATGTTACAGGCATAGAACCTCAGGGGCTTGACATCTTAAGATCCATGCCAAGAAATTACTGTTTAGTTTTTGGATTTTACAAGAAAGATATTGACTCAGGTAATTTTAAAATCCACAAACCAAAGAATGACAGTACTTGGATTGCCCCTGCATCCCTCTGGTATTACAATACCTCCAGTTACTGCAACAATTGGATTTGGCCTATTCCATGATATGGTAAGACAACAGAAAAAGCAAAAATGTTGCCGCCAGGAGTATTCCTCTTTTGTGGAGATGGTGCTTGGCCTGCCATACCTGCAAAAGCACAAGGAGGACCATGCTACTTTTTTTAAGCTAACACTGTTTGCCCCTAGTGTCCATCAAATGCTTAACATAAGTTACAAGTTTAGATGCATTAGACTCAGTGTATATCAATTGGGACCTGAATGTAAAGATGATGTTCAGTTGTGGGAGCAACCATCTGTCATTTTAGCTTCACTTTTTACACCACAAGTTGCTTCTGCCAAAGCCCTCACTCAGTTAAAATTATTGGCCTGTTGGACAGGGAAGCAAATTAACATTACCTCCAGAGTGTTAGACAAGCTTTCCAGTGATGTTGACAGTGTATGACATGCTGTTTTACAAAATCGAGCAGCCATTGACTTTTTGTTACTAGCACAAGGACATGGCTGTGAAGATTTTGAGGGAATGTGCTGTATGAATATTTCTGATCATTCTGAATCCATTCACAAAAAACTTTCCCAGCTGCAAAATAACACGAAGCAACTCACTGTTGTCAAAAATTCTTTTGACAAATACTCAAGGAATGGAGAATCACTGGCTGGCTGAAAACCTTATTCATAGAAGGAACTCGCTTTCTCGCTGTTACTTTTACTGTGCTCATTTTACTTTGTCGCGTTCTTTCTTGTATGAAAAGGAGTTTAGAGTCAATTGTCAAGCGAGCCTGGGTTGCCCAAAATGAAAATGGAGGATATGTAGAAGGATTTTTAGCAGAACAAGGCCGTGATATGCTCCTGCGTGAGTTGGACAATCCTGGCCTGCAGATTACAGAGTTACTTTGAAAACCATGTACTCTCCTTGGAATAAGATAGACCATGTACTGTACTCGAATGGATACAACAAGGAAGAAGGAGCATTGTGCCAAGACGAGACCAGATGCCAAGCACATTGTGGTAATTGCTAATTTGGCACACCTTAGCTAGAGATGCTTATAGCGTGACAACCAATCAGTAATTAACATGTATGTGTAACTATAGTTACTCAACCAATGAGCATCAAGCATTAGCGGCATGAGACAATGTATAGAGAGGGATAAATGTGCCAAAGTTGCTGAAGAAAGTAGAATAAGATGTAGCCACATTGGTGTGACAGTCATTACTTGGCCAACTCTCCAATCGGGACCCTCTTCACTTTTCTACCTTTTCTAGTCCACTATTACTCTCAAGTATCTAATATCCTTCTTTCTCTTATGTCTTCTCTCTGTTGGAAGAGTGATTGGGCATTGGAATAGGCTGCCCTGGGAAGTGGTGGGATCACCATCTCTAGTGACCCACCCCTGAAGGTGTTTAAGAAAAGACTGGGTGTGGCACTTAGTGCCATGGTATGGTTGACAAGGTGGTCAGAGGTTGGACTCAATAATCTCAAAGGTCCTTCCCAACCTAATTTGTTCTGTGATTCTGTGGTTTCACAGTAAATAAAGTACTGTTCTTCTCAAAAGTCTGTAAATGTCATTAGGGATCTTTGCAAAAGTCTTTAAAAAGCAGGCACTTCAGAGACCTTATTTCCATCATTATGCAAGAATGCTGCCTGTGGATTGATGCCTCTGTTTAAGGACTAGATTGCCTCCAGTTGCAGGAGTGGGACGGCTGAGGGCAAGGGGACCTGGCAGCAGGTAAGTCCCTGTGGAAATCAGAGTGCTTGTTTCCCAGGATTGCTCTTTGCATGCATCCTACCTCACTTGCCAGGGATCCTCCATTCCTCACAATGTCCTTGATTGCAACATGCACAGACTCCTGCTTCAGCTCTCCATCCCTAATGCTAATGCCTAATGAAAAAAGTAAAATACACAAGAGCAAGGGTTGCTTTGGCACTGAGACCCAAAGTAGCTCTTTGACGTCCTCAGAGTGTAATATTGTATGTACAGTGACTGGTTAAGACACGGTAACTATGAACGCCAATACCAAATTAATTAGATTTGCTAAATCCCTTGAGTTTTGTGTGGAAGACTTGGCTGTATACTGACCTGAGAAATGTGTTGATAGGTTATGCTGTATCTCCCTCTGTTGATCAAGACTTGAATCGCACTTGACTAAAAGTCAAAAGAATGGCAGCTTTCTGAGTGTCGTTTTATTTCTACAGAGGGGATCTAAGGTGATCTTTAAAACTGCCCATTTCTGTAAGTTCCTCAATAATCATCCACCATGCAGAAAATAAAAAATTAGAAAATAATTAAATACAGTTATTAAATTGTAACTAGTGCTGTGTGAGACCAGATGATGGGATCTCTTGTGGCAGGAGAAATGCATAAAGTTTTTGATAGAAAACAGCAGACAAGGAGGGCTGCAATTCTTAATCCTTTCATTATTGCAGAATGCTTTGTTATGCCTCAAAACAACATAAGGTGCTTGACTGGTTGATTCACTACCGTATCTACTGCCTCTCTTGCGAAATCGTCACATGTCTCTGGCTCTAAACCAAGGGTCTGAAACACCTTTTGAACAAACACTGCTGTTCTCATTCCTTGGTGGCTCCTCCATCTGATCCCACTGAACCTTCCCTTGGGTTAACCTGTAAGAGCAGCAAGTGTCTTTTCAAAGTGACGTTTAGCATAACATTTTATGTTTCTTGAGAAAAAACACGATCTCTGTTTAAAATGCTTTTCTTCATTCTAAAATGTTCTTTCTCTTTTCTGAAGACTTTTATATCCTGTTCACAAAGGCATGGGAAGACACTCTGCAAGAGATCTTAGAAGACACTACAATGATGCTAGAGTTTACTTTTACAGTTTGCAAGCCAAAAGACAACGAATAGAAGAAAAAAATTATTTAAATTAACTTTGCCTGTTCTGTGTCAGGAACTCAGCACAGCACATAAGTAGCTTTGTAACTGAGATATTGTCTTTGTGGCACTCTTATCTTTGGCTTAAGGAAAATCTTCAAGATACTGTCTTCTTCAAATCTTCAAGATACTACTACATTTGAAGCAGGCTTGAACCCCCTGTAATGCTTTCAGCCTTTCCTTGTGAAATGAACATCAGTTTTTATTCTAGTGTGTTTTGTCTCAAGTACTTTAGGTCGAGTGTTACTTTACAGCAAGACAGAAACTGCACCTGAACTCAAGAGCTGAACATACAAAGAAGCAGGGAAGAGCAGAAGGGGCTGACAATGGTTGTTAATGTTTTGTGTCTCATGAACAGCAGGGCTGTTCGGTGCTGTTCACTGATAAACTTTGCTCATCCGGGAGTTAAATTTATTTTTCACAAGACTTCTAAAGTGTCTTTGTCAACCAACATGTATGGTATTTCCATTCTGGTTTTCAACAGGAATTTGGTACTGCACAGTCCTCTTCTCCAAAATATTGCAAGAGTTGTTGGTCCAAGGAAATTTTTTTAATCCTGGAAACTAGTGCAATAGAATGATAAGAGGCATTTATGACTGACAGGAGCTGAAGATGCCCAAATCTTGATTATCTCAATTATTTTAATGTCTAATTTTTTGTTAGAATGCTCATACTGGAAGGTAAATCCCTGAAATTATCTTGTGCATTCCCCATAATATTCAGCACACTCGTGTCCCATAGATAGCAAAAAGGAATTATGTTCTACTGATTAATGTGCATTGAAGCCTTTACAGGCTTGACTGGCCAGAAGGACTCCCTTCCATATGAGGTAATGAATAGAAAATAGTAATAATTATCAGCCAAGTCAAACATCATGGAACTTACCTGTGGCCTTAGCAAAAAAGTAAAAATAATGCCTGATGTGCAAAGGAGCAATGAAACAAACTTTGTAGGATACACTGGGTGGGGTTTGTTGCTAACCTCATCATTATCTGAAGTAGACTTTACATAGAGAATGCTCGGTTCACTAACTTCTCAAAGTCATGAGTAGGCACACAGTGGAGCATTCATCCCAGTAAGTGTCTTTGAGGAGAAGGTCTGCTGAAGAAAAATAAATACCACTTCTGTCAGGTTCCACCTAGAATAAGCATGTTGACAGAAACCACCCATAACATTCCCATATTATGAAATTATCTTTTTTAATGAGAATTTGAATTAGTGTAAAAACTGTGAAACATTTTCAGTCTAAGGACATGAGCCCATTAAGAAAGATTTATATCTCCTTTTGCAGTGCAGACTGACAGGTCTGGAGAGGAACAGCCTGAACCCTGTGTCTTGATGGGTGCTCAATTTTTTAATTAAATCCTGATACATGGGGTGTCATATTTTTACCTCTCAGTCTGGTGTCCTTTTGGCACAGTCTTGCTGACCACGTAGGTACCTTGAGGCTAAGTTTCTTGCACATCAAGCATTTCCATGATATTGAAGCCCATCTGCACCCATGCAAATACTTGGTTCCTCCACACCGCAGGTAAAGCAGGTGCTCAGCAGGTAAAGCTGATAAACACAGGCTTCAGGTGCACTGCAGTGCCACAGCCACTGGAGTGATGTACAGTATGGCTTTGTTTGCACCAAACTTTGTTCACATGATAATCCAGTTGGATTCAGGGGTAAAAGCTGCTGCTGTAGAAGTCAGTAGGAGCTCTACCACCCTTCTCAAGCACAGCAGCACTCACACAATGAGACTGTTCATGTCAGTAAGTTTGTGTGCATCAACATAGCTGTGCCTGATTGACCCTCCTTTGGCTTCATCTTTGGGTGAATGAATGAATGAATGAATGAAAGAATGAATGAATGAATGAATGAGTGAATAAATGAGTGAATGAATGAATGCAAAATGCTTAAATTGAGCATGCATATTAGATGTTTACTCAAGCACCAAAGTTTCCAGAAAAATGACCCAATTTGAACTCCCCTGATGCAGTTTCATTCTCTTTCCTTAGGTCTTATTGCTGGTCACCAGAGAGAGATCAACTCTTCCCCTTCAGCTGTCCCCCTTGAGGAGTTGGAGACTGAGATGGTGTCACCCCTCAGTCTTCTCTCCAGGTGAACAAACTGAGTGACCTCAGTCTCTCCTCCTAAGTCTTTTAATTCCTTAGGCACTGGCCTAAGCACAGGATGACTCACATGGGTCTCACAAGTTCTTTAACCCCCGTTTATCCTCTCAGGCTGTTTCCACTAATGAAGGTCACTGACCTCAGTGGATGTATCCCTGACCTGTAATGAAGTAGCAAGTAGAGGAGCAATCCCAACATCCCTCAGCAGTGACTGGCTCTGTGGTGTTCCACCCCGAGAGCCTACGCAGGTGTCGTCCAATAAAATCTCTCGCATAAGCACGAAGAGTAGTTCCCATTGAATTAACAACACCCAGCAACCTCTCACATTTCCTGAATTCCCCCATGATCCTACTGCCCAGGCACTAAAAGGTGGCTCACAGAAGTGCCACAGTATGAAGGCTAACTACTCAGTGAAAGGAGTGTCACTGTTAAAACAAGGCGTTTTGATTTTGTGGACATCAATCTGTAATTGCTGACCCGCTTCTGCTTGCCAGTGTATTTCAGGAATAGCTAATCATGTTCCGGACAATGGACAGAAATCAGTGATATGCCATGGATTATGAGCTCAGAAACTAGGAAACCAATGGTACATACTGGTCTCAGTGGCTTGTACGTAGCTAATTTTAACATATCTACTAGGCAAGGTCCTCCCCACAGAAAAAAACTCAAGAAGTTGACTGAGTGTGGAAGATTTGAAAGACTTGTGAGGAAAGAGGAGGCAACAGCCTCCTCCCTGCTCCCATGGTGCAGGCACTGCTGGCCCATGTCTCTCCAGGGGTGTGGGCCAGGAGTTCACCTGCAGTGTTTGGCAAAGGCACTCGCTGAGGACACAATTGCCCACGAGGGCCAGACCTCCCTCGCTGGGACGTGAACCAAGGAACACAATGCACTTCTTGTTTAAGGTATGATGTCATTGATACGGACAGTGCTGAGTGCATATCCCGTGGCAGTGAAGCGGGGCTCTTTTTCAAATGTAACACTTCTAATCACAAAAAACAAAAGCAAAAAACCCAAACCAAAACCAAACCAAAAAACCCCTCAGAACCCATCATTGCACAGAGCTCTTGATGAGTCTCACAATGACATAAGTCTATATGGGAAAGTACTCCTGCACTCTGTAATACTATAATTACAAGAATTATTAGTGTGCTGAGTGGACATCATTGATGTTTTAATGAAAAATGAAATTAAGGAGTCAATTTGTTTTCCTTCTAAGAAAACAATTGTAGAAAAAAACATTGAAATACAATAAGTCTGACCCTTTTGACTAAGTTTGTGGCTCTAAATGCTCTTCTGAAAAAAATCACAAAGCCTAAAACAATAAGCTAATAATTTTAAGCTTTATCACTACACCAGGTGATAAAGTACTGTGAAGATAGATGGTTTCTGCCAGAATTAATGCTGAATCAAGTAGCAGTTTATGCATGTTGGTACCACACCAAGCCATTAAAGCAAAAAGTGCTCAATAGCTCAGAGTGGAATTTCATTGCACAGCTCACTTTCTGTGCAACTCCAGGAAAACAGGAGTTTTGAAGTATGTTTTTCAAAATAAGCCAAGTGATCAAGTTTCCAAAATAAGCCAAGGACCAAAAAGCCAGATTTGCAAATTAATATAGACCCAGATAGGTCATAGGGTGAGGTCTCAAGACAGACTTCTGACACATTGGTCTTAAAATCCCAGTCATGGATTTTTAAATTTCTAAGGTCGTCAATTCCCTTGACAGTTTACTGTTAGTGTATTGAGCATTCTTGTTTTTTGTTGCTGTGATTAATCTAAAATAATAGAAGTTATTCTATATGAAAAATTATTTCCCAGAATGACAGAATGGGTGTGGTTGGAAGCACCTCTGGAAATTACCTAGCTCAGTTCTCTGCCCAAAATGGGGTCAACCAGGTTGTCCAAGCCTGTTTCTACTCAGTTTTTTAAAATATTTCCTAGAATGAAGACTCTTGTGCTGAATTACCTTCGTGGTGCAAAAAATAGTAATTGTGTTTAAGTAGAATTTCCTTTATTTTACTTTGTGTGTGTTGTCTCCTGTCTTTTCACTGGGCACTGATGGGCAGTGTCTGGCACTTTATCTACATCTCTATCTAACCAGCTATACCTGTAAATATTTTATTTATTTCTTGTAAAGTCACACAGACTTGACAGCAAAAGTCAAGTTGCAATATTTTTTCTACACAACATTGCCTTATCCCAGCTGGCTTTTTCCATTTGAGCATTCAATATAACAATTACAGAGTGCTTGGTATTTCTATTTTATTCCTTTCCTTGTTTGTCTAACTTTTGGCAATCCAGATGGCAGGACCTTTCAGGCCTTTAAACAGGCCATTGCTTTTTGCATGGCTGTACTTAGACACACAGACACACAGACACACGTCCCAATAGGTCTTTGGTGAATTTTCGGAATATACATCTGTCCTCTGTTGTTAAGACACACATGGATAAGACAAACCTGTGGCAATGGGGATGAAAGAGAGAGAAAATTCCTGTGAATCCTACTTACATGTGCTTCACTCAACAAAATAAGGAGATAATCTCTGACTTTCTGCAGAAATGTACGACTAGAAACATTTCACTCATTATTTTGATTTGTCCATGGCTCACAATTGTGCCTTTGTGGACCTGTACAGAAGCACCAAGAACATGCCAAGAGCTTGAAAGACAAGAAGTAAAGTTAGTTTCAACTA